>NC_051219.1:43475084-43590084 GCF_015220715.1 Pygocentrus nattereri
CCTTATTCCATATGATACAGTGGTCTCTCGATTTGATACAATGTTTGTTTGATATGTAAACGGTGTTATCTAACAAAGCCAATTTTTTTTTTTTTTTCAAAGCCCAAAACTTTTATTTGGTTTGTGTCAAAAAACACCCTTTTGAACAGGAAAGCAGTCACACAGTGCCCGAGCAATTAACCCTCTCAGGACGCAAATTATATCCCAGGCGTATAAGGCAGCTATAAATAATATAATAAATAATAAATAATAATTTCTGTTGGCTTGCTATTTTTGATGCCCATTGCAATGCACAGTGTTTCTGAAGAGCAACAACATTCCAGTATGAATACTTAAGGGTTTAAAATAGCCATCATGTGCGTTATAAGACTGTCCTGTTTTGCCGCGTTGGCAAGGTTTGTTGTTTTGTTTACGTGCTGCAAATATGCACATACAGTGTAAAAGCTGTTTTATTTTGTTTTAGGCTTTACTTGCTTAAAATGTAATCAAAAGAAAGAGAAATGCATCTTCAACTTCAGAGGGATGCCAAACGGTTATATAATTATAAAATTCAAACTCCCAAGCAAAAAGTAAATGATCTGCATATGCAAATACTACCTCCTTTTTGTTCAGACTGTCCTAACTTATGTGAGGCTTAAGTGCTTGTTCATTTGGGGAATTCAGGATGATCAAGAAACTCGAAACCTGTGTAAAGTCTATAGATGGTTACTCTGGTCGGCCCCTGTCGATTTAACTCCGTTACCTTACTGGCATTTCACTAGATTTAACCAGGAAGAATTCATGTGATCTTTATATGAACTCTCACTGGCATATTTCACTCTGTTTTAGCATATTCCTTTGTAGTGTTTATGCGTTTTTCAAATTAAAAACCAGCTTGTGTGAATATTTTATGGCTGTCAATGCAAGCTAGATGCATGACTGGTTATGTAGGGAAGCCAAAGCTAAGTCAGGTTTCCCGAAAATAAAAGCCTACCGCTTCGAAATTATTCACTGCCTCAAACGAAGCTGAAGTCAACTTCCTATTCCCCAGCTTCTTTTCCAGATTTTCCTAATCCACCTTAAATGGTACAACTGTTCCATTCCTTGCGCTTCGGCCTATTCGCCAGTTTTGCATTTGAATTTTTCTCGTTCCACCTTAAATGGTGTAGCAGTTACATACACTATATTGCCAAAAGTATTCAGTCACTCATCCAAATCAGTGAATTCAGGTGTTCCAGTCACTTCCATGGCCACAGGTGTGTAAAGCCGAGCCCCTAGTCCTGCAGACTGCTTCTACAGACATTAGTGAAAGAATGGGTCGCTCTCAGGAGCTCAGTGAATTCCAGCGTGGTACCGTGATCGGGCGCCACCTGTGCGGTCCAGTTGGGGGCGGCCCCTTCCTGATCCAACATGATGGCACACCAGTGCACAAAGCAGGTCCATAAAGACGTGGATGAGCCAGTTTGGTGTGGAAGAACTTGACTGGCCTGCACAAAGTCCTGACCTCAACCCCATAGAACACCTTTGGGATGAATCAGAGTGGAGACTGTGAGCCAGGCCTTCTCGTCCAACATCAGTGTCTGACCTCACAAATGCTCTTCTGGAAGAACGGTCAAAAATTCCCATAAACACACTCCTAACCCTTGTGGAAAGCCTTCCCAGAAGAACTGTAGCTGTTGGGTGGGCCGACATCATATTGAGCCCTATGGATTAAGAGTGGGATGTCACTCAATTTATATGTGTGTGAAGGTAGATTAGCAAATACTTTTGGCAATATAGTGAACATCTGCCGCACCATTTAAGGTGGAACGTGGGATTAGAACAGGAAGCCAACTTCAGCCTCGCCTTCCTTGATGACCCAGCTGCACACGGACTATGAATGCGAGTACTTGAATGTTGAAATTGCTCAAAATGCCCATCCCTACGAGTAGCTGTAATAAGTTATTCCTTTAACCTTAATCTTAAGGTGTTTTTTGTCCCCGTCTTAAATGCATCGCCAGTGTTTACTTGCATTTTTTTTTGTGTCTGTGGTGATGGAGTCTTTTAGAACGATGCCGAAGACTTTTAGATCAGGGTCCATTTGGTTTGCCTGCCTGCTTCCATGGTTGCAGCATGCCTGCCAGTTTGTTTCGTATCTGGCCACCCGGGGTGTCGAAATGGTACTGGAGAATGGGCAGCGGGTGAGATCGCAGGCCAAAACACAAACAGACTTTCCACTCTGGAACGGAAATATCAAAGGAGAACATGCTGGCTGTAGCAGTGTTGTTGGAAAAGCCAGTATTTCAACTCATGAAGACTTTAGCATGTCTTTCTAATGACATATTATGGTCATTCTATCGTTTCATATTGTTCCGATAAGGTTCCACCTTAAATGGAGCAATAGCAACATTTCTGGAGGTGTTAGTTAGTAGGTGGCTCCAAATGTGATACATCCGCTAAGTTTCTCTACACGCTCACTGTAGTGTGTCTTATGCACTGTTTGAAGAGTTGAAGATGAAGGAAAGCTTGTAGGAGAGGAAAACTCATTCAGCTATTTTGAACCTGCGTAGACGGCTGTGATGATTTTAATCGTTAAATATTTAACTACAGGGCTTTTGGGATACATACTCTTGTATATCGCTGCTGTCGGAAGAAAACCTCCAAAATATTAACTTGACAGGAGAAGGAAAAAACCTACTTAACTTTTAATGGAAGTCAATGGAACCAGAATTTTTCCTAGTAGTTTCAGGTTGTTTCTTTTGGTCCGCTCATCATAAAATTTACACACAATGTAAAAAAAACAAGACATTTTCAAATTATGTCAAAAACTGAAAAACAGTAAAAATGGAGATGCAATGGTTTTTTTTTGTTTTGTTTTTTTCCTGACAGTGGTGATATACTTTGTATAGCCAAGTGTGTTTATGGACCATATGATGTGTCTGGACTAAGCATGCATTGCATTTTTTATCTGGCATTGACATGTTTTGTACAATATTACAAAAATTCAAGGGAGAAAAACTATGTAAACAAAAGTTATTCTGGAGCTCCGACTCATGATTAAAGAAATCAATAATGAGCGCTTGCTGATCCAAATTCTGTTCAAAATGAGCTCACATACCCACTCAAAACAAAAAAACATGCTTCTAGCCAGAAAGAAAACCTTGTGCCAGTTTATTAGAGCCTTCAATGTTATAAAAGGACAAACTTTGAAGCTGAAGTGCTGATCCAAAGCTCCATCCACCAGCTAATGTTGGCACCAAAATAGCACCACAGCCACAGGTGTGTAATGTAACTTCAGTACAGTTTGATGCCTTGCGATATTTGAATTGAATTGAATTCAGAGCCAGTAGCTGACCTCCGCATTGTAGCCCATCCGTGCAGTGAAACACCCACATACACACTAGCGAACACACACTAGGGGGCAGTGAGCACACTTGCCCGTAGCGGTGGGCAGCCCTATCCTCAGCGCCAGGGAGCAGTTGGGGGTTAGGTGTCTTGCTCAAGGGCACGTCAGTCATGTGCTGTCGGCTCTGGGGATTGAACCGGCGACCTTCTGGTCACAGGGCCAGCTCCCTAACCTCCAGTCCACGACTGCCCCGATACACTGTCACACCCCTACTGTTTGCTCGCTATGCTTTATTTTCTACCTCATGGCATAAAGAACAAAAAGTTCAAATTAAAGTGTTTGTTTGTTTTAGATTATTATTTTTTTATTTTAAGATGGCAAAACAAAGACATTGGTCTGTGCATTGCAACAAGGTGAGCGCTGAGTCTAGGCTGCTATATTGGGTATGACGCTCTAAACGATTAGGGATCACGAATCAAGCTCTCTGAATTCACACTAACTCACAAGCTCTTGGGTTCTCCCATTATTAAGAGACACAAATAAACAAACGTGGAGCTGGTGCTGCTGTTGTTGGTGCTGAAACAGTCAAGAAGCTGCTGTTAATCGCGTTTAAATGAGGGGCACTGATTTAAAAATGTCATCACGTTGGGATTTTTAGAGTTTTAAATGTACATAAACTCGATTTGTGCCTTAAACGCAGCTAACTAAAAAGCTTCACTCCACACCTGAGAGACTTTTCACCATTTTTCTTTGTTTACTTGCTGTATTTTCTTTTCTTGCTCTGTTTTCATTGGTTGTTGCAGGAATCTGTTCAGATTGAGTCGTTGACCAGTTTACACCAGATTTCGCTCAAAGTAGGGCCAAAAAAATGAACTGATCAACTCATCTTCAACTGAAACACGATGGGGAGGCTGAGATAACTGAGAATCGGGGCTAAAATCAGGGCCAGAGTCGTGTAATGTAACCCTGTCTTAACGCTGCCTGTGAAAATAGACGAGTATAGACGCAATAAAAAGCGAAACGCATAAGGAATGTTTTTCTAATTGCATTTTGGCCCCTTGCATTGAAACCAATTATGAGCTGTCTAGAGATTCCCACCCTCGTGACCACCGCCTTGTAAAATTCACCACTCGCACTCTTTTAAACGCCACTGCCCATCAGTCATCCCGGTCTCATGCTCCCCAATCTCATAAGTCTGATTTGCATCTCAGATCGATTCAGTATTTCCCCCTCAGGCTCTGTGGAGCTGCTGGTTACCCTTGGATACCAGACTGCTGCTTTTCCAAGCTCTAGAAGCTGTGGAATCAGATGAGTCGGATCCACTATAAGGATACCATCTGAACCCGGTTCTGCATCCATCTCAGATGAATGGTGTAGAGAGCGATGTCATGTTCCTTAAGCCAGCGTTACATTCCTATGTCCTATGTAACTCAAGGAAGGGTGTGGTACATTGGCAGTGATCTATACTCAGTAAGATTAACCTCTTACCTTATAGGATTGTTGCTCAGTTGCAAATCAGGAGGCTTATTATCTAATAACTGTGCTGACTTATATGAAACTAATATGTAGTAATGACCAGGGTTGCCACATATGACCGATTTCATGGTCGAGTAATCTGTCGATTATTGAAACGAGTAATCGATTATTTGGATTATAAATCGCTTACTGAATAATTTGTGGCTATCACCTTTTAAATTGAGCTTGAGGCTAATGCAAGGTTTTATGCAACTGCTAACTAACAGTGAAGACAGTGAAGATGAATAGCTTATTAAAACGTTCACTGTGTTAATAAAACTTTCCTGCTAATGCAAAAGATAAAACTACAATATGATTTTTTTGTGTCAAAAGGTTTTAAAAACCTTGCTGCTGTGCAGTTTTCCGTTAATGAAGTAAATAAAAGTGGAGGAAGGTCAGAGCAGATAGTTCATGGAGTGGAGGGGAAAGTGGTGAACATTTGTGAACTTTACGTTTAAATTTGAACGATTTTGTGTAAACACTTAATTTGAACGGCAACCCTTCATCCAGCTGCCCTGTATGTCCGTTGAAGACTATTTCCTAAAAGTGTTTGTGAGCATTCACAGAAAGCTGTTTACAAACGTTGACCAGCGTTTGCCGAATTTGAACGTGCCGGTGGTCCCAGTGTTGAGACGCCGATGCGGCGTTTTAAGCTGTGAACATTATTAGGAAAGTGAACAGGGTTGTTGTGAATAATAGTGGCTTGAATCTCTGTTCCAGCTCATTAATGAGTCCAGAGAACCTGAATTTCGAAGTAGTAAATGTTACAGCTCAGCTCAGAACAATGAAGACCGCTTTTAGCCCTAACGTTAGCCAACTAACTCGCACAGCTTACTTACTGAGATGAAGGTTCTTCAGGTGAGCCGTCAAGTATCCTTCTCAGATGCTCCCACATGGAGGACGGAGGAAGGTCAGCATTCACAAATAATACAACTGACCGTCTTTTTCTGAGTTTAGCACGAAATGCTCCCACACTTTGGAGGGTTTAGCTGCCGTCATACTTTGGTGAGCTCTCCATTGAGCAGTAATGTCAAAAACGGTTCAATTTAGCGTGAGAAACGCGTGTCAACGACTTATCGACTATTAAATTAGTCGAATCGAATAATCGTATAGGTTATTGAAACGAATGATTGATTATTCATATTTTAAATCACTTAGTTGAATAGTCGTTTCACTCCTAGTTATGATCATGAAGAATTAAAGTCTGGGCTTGACCGGTGAGGTCACCAACTAATCGACTATTAAATTAGTCAAACAAAAAAATCTTGTTGATTGTTGAAACAAATAATCGATTCGGATTTTAAATTGCTTGCTTAGCTGAAGGATCATTTCACCCTTAGTTATGATAATGAAGAATCAAAGTCTGGACCTGCCTGGTGATGTCACCAACTTAGTGCCTATTACATTAGTCGAGTCGAATAACCTTGTCGATTGTTGGAACGAATTATCGATTATTCGGATTTTAAATTGCTTGCTTAGCCGAATAATCATTTCACCCTTAGTTATGACAATGAAGAATCAAAGTCCGGCCCTGCCAAGTGCTTAGATTTGAAGGAGTGAGTTAAATTGATTTTGTGGGTCATTCTCTCTCATTGTCATCTCTTCTCTTTCCTCACAGAACGGGCGAAACTTCCAGGACTTCGACTGTCAAGTAAGTGTTTTTTTTTTTTTCTTGTTTTTTTTTTTGTCCCTCCAGGATGCAGAGACGTCTGGCTTGGCCAGTCCATTTGATTGCTGTTCGTCCTCGATTGCCTCGATTCTGCCTGCTTTCTCAACATGTGGTCTCTCAGGCCTGCCTAGCTAGCAGAGTGGCTGAGTGGAAATGGGTCCTCTTGTTCAGACTTTAGGCCTGAGCTTCAGAGTTTGAACAACTAAATGAACATGCTTGTGTGGTTTTAAGCGAGTGGGTGGATGGGTAGAGCTGTGTGGGTGATTGGGCTGGAGGAGAATTGAAATGTTAGTGAGTGAGTCGTCTTGGAGTGCTTGTCTGTGTGCAGTTATGACAGAGGCTCTGTGGTTTTGTTGGAGAACTGACGTACTTATAGCTTCCACTTATCATTTCCCTTCTTTTTTGCCTCACCACCTGTCCTTTTCTTTCCTCCCCTTTCCTGACAGCTCAGGGCTGTCTTCAGCTGACCATAACCATCTAGTGTCTCTCATTATAGCCTAAACCCAGTGCTGGTTTTTGTTATAATGCATATGTATGCAGTCTGGTTCCTGGCTCTGGCTTGACTGACAACAAGGCTGTTCCAAGCTGTTGAAGCAAAAGGTAGTGTGGCTATTGGTGTAGCAGTTCAAAACGCATCCAGTAGGCGTCAGTATATTACAAGGCTGGAGGTAGCTGCTAGTGTGCTGTATGTTGCTATAGAAGTCGCAGGTCTCCCGTCCTCCGCATCCCTGCAGACTTGAGGGGTGGGGGTGTGGTGTGGAACCCACACCGAGCCTAGCTCATCCAGCCTCTGCCCTACCACACCGGGCACCGAGCCAGGGGTGTAGGGGTTGAGAAGGAAAAGATGGAACGTGGATGGGAACCCACGGGACACCCTCCACGCACCACAAGGAGGAGAAGGGCAAAGCTTTACCGGTCCGCAGACTTTCAGGCCCACCCTCGCGTCCTTCCTCCTGGCACGAGGAAAACCACCTTATAAGGGGCTCGGCAGGTATCCCACTGGGTTGACGCAGCCTGTCCACCTGGCCCCGGTGTAAAGCTCAGACCTCACCACTACATATAGGTTTGGGGCTCTGACCTCAGCAGATCCTTGGCTGTGTATCACTGTAGGTAAATGTTTGAGATGATGCATCAGACTCGTTATTGTGGTATATCTGCCCCATAGTGGATGTTTTTTATGATCATCCGTGCTCCCACGCGTAATTTCTCGGGCATCTTTTTATTTTTCCAGACGCCACATGGAAGCAGTGCAGTCGGGTGAAGGGAATGCCTAGGCTACAGGCATACGAAACAGAAAATCGGAAAACCGACAAAAGACGTGAATGCTGGAGTATTCCATAACCAGTTAACAAATAGATAATTATGAAATAAATTATGTTTACATTTCTTTTACATTCTGTATCGATAAGGTGTTTTTATGTTTGTTTCAGTATCCAAAAGAATGAAAACACAAGGCGACAGTTTTTCTTTCCGCAGAACCAACAGTACATTTTCTTTAAATTCAGCTCATTGTAAAACATCTCCTCTTCTACTTATGAGCACAAATGTGTTATCAGTTTTAGAAAAAACACTTTGGACAGAATTTCTCTGCTTGTGTCAATTAGTAGCGAGTGAAAATATCTCAAATTATAGAATTATAGAATGCTTTAATTTGCTGTTATTGACTGTGAAGAGTTAATGAGAGCAAGCTCTGAGATTAAGTGCACTGATAAGGTGACGATCTCGTAAGTGCGTTAGTTTCAGAGCCTAAAAACTGGTCTGCTGTGCTTTCCGGTCGAAGATACGAGCAACACGCTGCCAGCGGTGCCGCATTTAAAAATAGCCACCTGTAATGGAGCGCCCTGGCTCAATGAAGCGACCTCTCCGGAGACCGCTGCTCGACAACGGGGAGCCGTGTCATTCACATCCTCGCACGCACTGAGACACATGCAGGTGGCGATGCTGGGCGCTGGTGCTGTTCTGAGAATTTACAGCTATGATGTCATTGGTTGTTGCATGCAGTTAACAACCAGCGCTTACAAGAAACAGAGAGAGACAATAGAAAACGTACCCCGTAATTAAACCACGAGTAGTTCTCCCGTTCTTATTCCTTCCTTCAGCTCTGGTTTTGTTTTAATGTCTAGGTTGGAGGCCTGAGAATAAAACAGATTTTAATGCTCAGCTGGTAAAGTAAACCCTTAAAACAGGAGTGGTCCTTAACTGCACCCCTGAGGAACACCATTTTTAGCGGAACCATCATTGTAGGAGGACAACAACTCGCACTATAGGTCACAGTAAAAAAAAGTGATTTAGACATGTTTACATGTGAAGTAACAGCCGTGGTGGAGGCAGAAATATGTAGTAAAAAGACAGAACACGTCTAATTTAAGTGAGTTGTACTTCAGTGCTTCTTACTCTGTATGGCACTGGCTTCGTTTAACACGCTAGAGTATAGGTGCATTTCCCTCTCTGCCCTCTGCTTTGGAGCTTCCAGAGCCCTCTCTCATCTATCACCTCTAATGTCATTTAAAAAAAAAAAAAAAAAAAGCTAGTTGCTATGGTAACCGCAGCGATGGGGCTGCTGTGTTCACTTATCTGCTCTAGCAGAAATTGAAAGTGCCAGTGATGGGAGGCCCCTGATCTGTGACACCTGTTGGTCTCCTCCAGGAGGGGGCAGCACGACTGCACTGGAGTGAGACGACAGGCCGCTTTAACATGACAGAATGGTTTGGAAGCTTTAAGTAGATGTGCAGGTGTGTGCATTTCATTGAATTGGGACAGCGTTATGCCAGGTTTGGACTGATACCACATCTCTGCTGGTAAGTTTTGTTGTTCCTGCACGTCCCCGTTGTCGGAACAAGACCTTGTATCTCCATTTTTCAGTTTTTGACATAATTTGAAAACGACTGTTGGCTTTTACATTGTGTGTAAATTTTATAATTTATATGACTGGACCAACAGAATTGGGCCAGAATGACTTGAAAGTATGTCTGGTTCCATTGACTTGCATTAAAAGTGAAGTATGTTTTTCCCTTTTCCTGTAAAATTGGCATTTTGGAGATTTTTTTTTTTCCGACAACAATGACACGTTCCTTAGGTGTTTATCAAACTATTCTAGGTATATATTTCTGTACTATCAAGTGATGAAGGGCCTTGTTTCTTTTCCTGAAACCTTTGAGATTAAATCACATCTACATTGATTTCAGTACCACATATGCAAAGGTGAATCGCAGCTCTGGCCAGATGGCTCAACCTAAGGGAACGGTCATGCCAGGCTGATATTTATCTGCTGTGTAACCAGTTCCTGCAGGTGCGTCACTTCTAGACATTATTGTAGAGGAAAGGAAAATACTGGGTGTGCAGCGCGTTGCTGGAAATGCTGAGTGCTAGACGGATTGGGCTGATTTTTGCCGATGGTCTGATTCAGAACAGTGGTTGAATCATGAATCTAGAATAACTTTGTCATCCTGTCTGTGTACAAGAGTTGAGTGGAAGTGACAAGGCTACTGTTTGCTGGACAACATGATAAAAGTGACCCAGACGGTACAGAATGGATGGGATCAGTAATGTAGTTTTACCGGTTATATTAGTAGTATAGCCATCATTAGTATTATTTGAGTAATTTGATTTCAAAGCTTTATATTTTTACAATGTGAGGCGCTGAGGAACCAATCACGCTCCAACTGTAAGAGGGGGTCATAGAGTTTCTGACCGGCTCCTTCAGTCTGAGAGGAGCTGAGACCCCTGAGCAGAACGTTCTGCGTTCTCCACGTCAATAAGAGTGAATCCGTCAGAACTGAGCAGCGGGATTTTCATCAGCAGTGAAGCTCCAGCAGCTCAGAGCGTTCGGCGCTGGTTCCACAGCACTGGATGATCTCCGAAATCCCACTGAAAGAGCCGTGAGAGCAGCGACGCCCGACGCGCTCAGTCCAGTCTGGGATGAGTTTGACTGTGGTGTTGATGTCGTCCGTCCAGCTGGAGGAGGTTCAGACTGAGACCTTGTAGAACTACATAATAAACTTTATGCTCATTTAAACCGTTTACAGTTCCTTTCGAGAGCCTTATTTTCTGTTTTTCAAAAAAATTTGCAGGGATGTTTTTCCACACCTCCAAAGTTCAGTCTTAGAAGGTAGTTCCATCCCCTGCTTCTCATAATCCAAGGAACTCCAAACACATTCAGTGATGTTGAGGTCTAGACTCGGTCCAGACTCAGGGTGGTCAGTCATTGTTCTGAGAAAACCAGCAGCTTCTTTGTTTACTTTGCTATTTCTTGTCTTTTTTAACAATTTTGTATTTAATCTCATCAGCAATATTTTCTGGAACAATGAGTAAATTTACCTAAATGTTATTTTGACAGGAGTTTACATAGATGAAGGGTCGGCTTTGAATATTGCACAGTACTGTAAATGATTGTGGGCAGTTTCTTTCTTACACTGATGAGGCATAACATTCTGACCACCTCCTTGTTTCTACAATCATTGTCCACTTTATCAGCTCCACTTACTGTATATCTGCACTCTGTAGTTCTACAGTTACAGACTGTAGTCCATCTGTTTCTCTGATACTCTGTTACCCTGTTCTTCAGTGGTCAGGACCCCCATGGACCCTCACAGAGCAGGTACTATTTGGGTGGTGGGTCATTCTCAGCACTGCAGTAACACTGATGTGGTGGTGGTGTGTTAGTGTGTGTTGTGCTGGTCTGAGTGGATCAGACACAGCAGTGCTGCTGGAGTTTTTAAACACCTCAGTGTCGCTGCTGGACTGAGACTAGTCCACCAACCAAAAATATCCAGCCAGCAGCGTCCTGTGGGCAGCGTCCTGTGGGCAGCGTCCTGTGGGCAGCGTCCTGTGACCACTGATGAAGGACTAGAGGATGACCAACTCAAACTGTGCAGCAGCAGATGAGCTGTCGTCTCTGACTTCACATCTACAAAGTGGACCGACAGGGTAGGAGTGTCTAACAGAGTGGACAGTGAGTGGACACGGTGTTTAAAAACTCCAGCAGTACTCAGAATGATCCACCACCCAACTAGTACCTGCTCTGTGAGGGTCCATGGGGGTCCTGACCACTGAAGAACAGGGTAACAGAGTATCAGAGAAACAGATGGACTACAGTCTGTAACTGTAGAACTACATGAGGTTAATTTAGTAATTATGACCACTTTAATGTGGAATAAATGTTGAATACTTATTATTCAATAAGTGTCATAATTATCCGGCTCAGTTTTGAATGACCTTGTTGGTCTGTCCACAGGCTCAGCTGTTTGTCAAGCAGTTTGGCACAGAATAACCGCCGCTGTTCTCCTCACAGTAGCAGGACAGCTTAAGATTGCGCTCTTCTTATTGTTTTCGGCCGTTTTTCTCTTGTGCCTTAAGGCAAAGACACACATCGGGGTAACTGAAGCAACATATCGAAATAATCTTCAGATGTTTTTACATGCACCACACAGCTAGGCCGAGTTGGCTGCATGCCACAGGCTTCTGACCTTATCCGTGGGAGGGCTAGAGCTGCAAGGACGGCTGGGTGGCTAAACCAAAGCAAGCTCTGAAAGAGATCGGGAAGAATTTTTGTATGGAGGATATTGTGGATTCTCATGCACTTGCTAATAAAAGCAGTATATAAAATTGTGTAAGTTTAGTGCTACAGTGTTTTTTCTCTTCGTGCTGTTCTCTCATCAAGCTTTGCTGTGTGTCCTGGATTAAAGACATGAAAACTAGAGATGGCACCAGTCCAGTAGCCAGTGCCCAGTATCTGCTTTGTACCAGGAGAAAATGCTGGATCAGATATTGGAGGAATAACAAAATCCGGTTTGATTCTGCAGCAAATCCAGCCTGTGATGTCTTGCTTGTAGCATAATACAGTATGTAGTGGATTTTCAGTTGGAGGAAACCTCAACTCTTAATGCAGCTTGCTTTATCAGGTATGAATGGATATGTTCTTTTTTTGTGTGGAATTCTTTACGCCAGATGTAACAGGATTCCTGCTCGACTTTCTAGTCATCCATCTACAGACCCTTGGTCCAGAAGGGTAGGGAGTCATCAGTGGTTCTTTTGACAAATGTGAGATGAACCATGATGTTCCTCTTGGTTAGCAGTAGTTTCATCGTGCAAGTCTTCTGTGGATACCATCTCTGTCCAATAGTAGAATCATGATTGCTGACCTTGTCTGAGGCAAGCGAGGCCTGCAGTTCCTTAGATGTTCGTCTGGGTTCGTTTGGGACTTTCTCAATAGCCACGTTTACATGCAGCCTAATGATCCGTTAATAATCCGACTAATAGCTCCCGCGGAATAGAAATACGTCCATGTAAACACCTCAGTCAGAGGCCATTGCGATTGAGGCCATTCGGAATACAATTTCTATCGGATCGAAGAAGAAAGAAAGAAAAAGAACGGTAAGAAAAGAAAGAAAGGTTAAAATATGTGACTAAATGTAGTTTTTAAAGAATTGGATTGTAGCTGTGTCGACAAAAGCTAGGATTTTTAAAAAAAATTTTTTTAAATTTTTACATAATTTGCAAGTAATTGCTGCCTTTAACATTGTGTGAAAGTTGCATAATGAATGGACCAAAAAATGGATCAACATTATCTGGAAAAATTTACTTATTTAATTGGAGTTTCACCCAATTTTCTCCCCAGTTTAGTCGTCTCCAGTTCCACCCACTTCTACTTAGGACTTCCCCAATCACACGACACTACCAACGCTAGAAGGCTTCCTCCGAGACCTGTGAAACCAGCCACCGCTTCTCTTCGAACAGCCGCTCACACGACGTCACTGGACGGCCGAATGCGATTGGGGGAAAATGACGACCGGCAGATCGGTTACGTCAGACGCCTGCGCTGACTAGCGTCACACTGAGTGATGGGGGGAGTGGGGGGCCATCCTGTCCACCCAGAGAGAGAGAGAGAGGGGCCAGTTGTGCTGTCTTGGACTCCCATTTCTAAAACATACAGCTGCTCTCTCTCTCTCTCTCTCTCTCTCTCTCTCTCTCTCTCTCTCTCTCTCTCTCTCTCTCTCTCTCTCTCTCTCTCTCTCTCTCTCTCTCTCTCTACCACTCTGTCTCTCTCTCTCTCTCTACCACTCTGTCTCTCTCTCTACCACTCTGTCTCTCTCTCTCTCTCTCTCTCTCTCTCTCTCTACCTCTCTCTCTACCTCTCTCTCTCTCTCTCTCTACCTCTCTCTCTCTCTCTACCTCTCTCTCTCTCTCTCTCTCTCTCTCTACCACTCTCTCTCTCTCTCTCTCTCTCTCTCTCTCTGTCTCTCTCTCTCTACCACTCTGTCTCTCTCTCTCTCTCTCTACCACTCTCTCTCTCTCTCTCTCTCTCTCTCTCTCTCTCTCTCTCTCTCTCTCTCTCTACCGCTCTCTCTCTCTCTCTCTACCGCGCTCTCTCTCTAACACACACACTGGTTAAACCTGCGGCCGGTGTATTTGGGCCGCAAGGCTGGCTGAGTTAGCAGAAGATATTTATAAACCAAAAGCTTGTGGGCCTCTGAGAGACCTAGAAGTAGACGCGAGGATGCTTGTGTACATTAAGTGTGAAAGGGGTAGTGGGTATAACAGGGTTAGTGACTGTGCTTTGCTGCTCTCTGTTGGTGAAAAGTGGTACTGCGTTGTTTTTTTCCACCACAGAACATTTTTTTTTTGTAACCTTAAACAGCCAATCTGACGTTTTTGATGTCTGAAAGAACAAAATGCTCGTCTTTTTCTCATCTCGCTTTGCCTTTTTAGCAGATTTGGAACATCAACTGCTGCTGAGACAGGATACACCTGCTGCTTGATGTGGCCACGCGAGTGCGTACAGACGCACACAGTCTCGAACGCTCAGAGGTGGGGTGTGTTCCACAACGGGGGCGGACCCACCTCAGTGGCTCGTTGTTTAGGGGGGTCTTCTCACTTGCCTTACGCACAGGGAAGCCCTTTCTGCTTTCGCCCACTCTCGTTCTTCCCAGGGCCAGGTGCATCCTGGGAAAGTGAATTAGAATAAGCCTGGCAGGTGCCCACGTCTAAATGTCAGTGGTTCCTCCATCTGTAAATTGGGATCCCCTCTGTTAACGGGGCCACGTTCTATGTATAGTGAATCTGACGAGACGTTTTGGTGTAACAGTCACAGTTTGCACAGGTTTCTTGTACACGTGGGTTTTTGGTTTGTTACCTGCCGAAAGGCCTGTTTACATAGTCTGACAGGCACGTTCTCGTTGAGTGTGAAGCGATTGGATCTTTATTTGGAGCCGGTTAGATGTCTTTGTTGTAAGAACACATTAAAATCAGACTGGCCAATCAGAGCAAAGAGTATCGAGAAAAGGACGTTTTTCAGTTTTTGACAATTTGAAAATGCCTGTTGTTCTTTTCATGAATAATGGACCAATAGAAACGACCCAAAACGGCTTGGGGAAAAAACTCTGGTTCCATTGACTTACATTATAAGTAAAGTATGTTTTTACCTTCTCCTGTGTAGTTATTATTTTGGAGATACGAGGTTTTGTTCTTACAGCAGTGACATGTTAACGTAATGTTTAAACAGCGCCTTTACGCTGTCAGCTGTGTAATGTGATGTAATCAGATCTGAGCCACGTTTTATATGTGGTCCTAGACCGGACATGACCTTGACTTGATTCATGTGGGTTTATTGGCCCCTCCCTCACCTTTTTACATTTGTCTCACTCTAGGGCCCAGTCCCATTTCACCCCTCTGTTTTGCATGTTCTCGTCTAGGGGTGGGGGTCCCGGTTCTTGTTGAGATAGAGGGGAGGGGTGAAGCGTTGGGGCTACGTGACCCTCCAAACGGAGGTTTTTCAGAGACTCCAAACAGAGAGAGATGAGAAAAACAGAAAAACCGGCGAGACGGAGAACAAGAGACCAAAGAAACCCACAAACGTGGGAATTTTCTCTGTTTAAAAAATTACGATAATCATGGTTTTATCTTAGTTTCAGTGGATTTTGGTCACTTTTTTCACAACAAGCATATAAAAATCCCTAATACTATGCTGATGTCTCAGTAGCTGGCTAGCTAACTGTCTCATTCCACCTTAAATAGCCCAGCAGTTCTGACGCCTGAAGCGCCAGAATGTAACTGCTGCTCCATTTAAGGTGGAACGGGAAAATTCTCACGAATCTGGAGAATCTCTGACTTCAGCTTCACATCACTGAAGAATTAGGGGGGGTGATAATAAATAATTTGCCCCCCTCTTTGAAGCCGTATGATCCCTAAATGTAACTAAAGCCCAGCAGTGAGGAGCTGAACTTTCCCCTCCTCTGCTGTCCCTGCAGACGGGCAGGGTCGCCTACAGAGCGGCGCTAGTAGCTGTTAATGAAGTGATGCTCTTTTATTAGAGGGTCTCATTTCAGAGGGAAGATCTCAACCACTGCCCTGTAGCAGTTCCGAGGGGTCAGGGTGACACTCGAAAACAAGGGGTAGGGGTAAAAAGGAGAAGCTGGTTTGGGCCTTAGTTCATGTGCTCTAATTAACTGCCTAAGGGACGGTTCACACAGAGTCTGATTCTTATGGGTGAAAATCCACACGTTAGGCTTTATTTAAAGTAGCTGACCACCTTTCTCAACATACAAACCGCCCTGCTTCTGGTTCATAAAGGTTTTGTGAAAAGTAGAAATAAGTGCCAGTCTTCCGGGACCTTATTTACATATCGTTTGCATCACACACCCTTATTTATGCAGATATTTTGAATGACATTTGGAGCCAATGAAACATCTGCATTCAGCAGCTCGTGAGCCAATGACTGTACTCCTAGACAAAGTTTGAGGTTGAGTGCACTACTCCCCCTGCTGACCAAACTTTATAGTGTTAAAATGACGAGAACCGGAAAGAATAAAGTAAATTAGAACATCTTGGTCTTTTAAGGCAGTAGAATTATGTGATTGCGATTTACCGTTTACGTTGTGTGTAAATCTCATGACGAATGGCCCAAAATGACTCGGGGGGGGGGGGGCAGGGGGGCAGTCTGACTCCATGGACGAGCAATAAAAGTAAAGGATGTTTTTTCCTTCTCCTGTGAAGCTGCCGCTTTGGAGATACCAGGTTTTCATCCCACAGCAGTGATATTTTAATGGAATTCTACATTATTGCAGTTGAAGAGATGCGTCTGCGCTCGCTGTGTTTCATGTTTTTTTTTTTTATTATTATTATTATTATTTTGTGTGTAATGTCAGTAGTACAAAATAAAAGTCCCATGTTTAAATGGAACGTGAGGTAGTTCCATGATTTCTTCACACAAATGTGTGTACAGTAATCAGGCGTATTATTATTATTATTATTATTATTATTATTATTATTATTATTATTATTATTATGACCTCCTTCTTGTTTCTACACTCCACTTACTGTATAGCTGGTCTTTGTAGTTCTACAGTTACAGACTGTAGTCCATCTGTTTCTCTGATACTCTGTTACCCTGTTCTTCAGTGGTCAGGACCCCCATGGACCCTCACAGAGCAGGTACTGTTTGGGTGGTGGGTCATTCTCAGCACTGCAGTAACACTGACGTGGTGGTGGTGGTGTTAGTGTGTGTTGTGCTGGTCTGAGTGGATCAGGCACAGCAGTGCTGCTGGAGTTTTTAAACACCTCAGTATCGCTGCTGGACTGAGAACAGCCAGCCATCCTGTGACCACTGATGAAGGACTAGATGATTAGCTCATACTTTAAAACAGCAGATGAGCGGTCATCTCTGACGTTACATCTACAAGGTGGACTGTTGAGGTAGGAGTGTCTAGAGTGGACAGAGAGTGGACACAGTGCTTAAAAACCTCCAGCAGCACTGCTGTGTCTGATCCACTCTGACCAGCACAACACACACTAACACACCACCACCCAAATAGTACCTGCTCTGACTACAAAGTGCAGCTATACAGTAAGTGGAGCTGATAAAGTGGACAATGAGCGTAGAAACGAGGAGGTGGTCATGATGTTACGCCTGATTGATGTATGATGTAAGTACATCGTCCACTTTGGTACTAGATAGCTGTAAGCACAAATGATTAGTATTACTGCTATTTTCTGCTGTAACACTTCTACCAGGCATGGGTTTCATTGTACAGATAATCCAAAGATGAAATTGATTAATAACGTAACTGTCGGCACTCATTTTGCATTCAGATTTGACTGTATGCTGCTTTGATGAAGACGCAGCATTGAGATCATGGAGTCCAAGACTGGCGCGGTTTAAGATCTATAATTTGAGCTGGCAATATTTTTGTGTTGTATGAATGCATTACAATCAGGCTGAGCTGTCAGAGCTCTGTTGTCATGGTTGCAGACTAAACACTGTGTGTGTGTGTGTGTGTGTGTGTGTGTGTGTGTGTGTGTATTCTACAGAAACGCCCACTTTTCTTTTTCCACAGGTGTCATTGTTGTTGCACCAGGGACAGTAACACCTTTTACAATTGCATTTTACTAAACGGCTGCTACAGAACATCAAACCACACACTGTCAATCAGGGAACATCCACTAAAATATGGAATAAATGTTTCACAATGAATAAAGTCGGTCACGCCAGTGACGTCAGCTAGAAGCTTCATATGAGATCATGAGCTGAATGAGAGAATCTCTGAGAACTGAGAGACACAGTGGACTCACCATGAGCTTTTCTCCATAGATCCTCAGAAAACAGGTTAAAGGATGTCGAGTGACGTCATCGGTTTTCCACAAGGGTTAGGAGTGTTTATGGGAATTTTTGACCGTTCTTCCAGAAGAGCATTTGTGAGGTCAGACACTGATGTTGATGTTGCTCAACTATCGGGTTGAGGTCAGGAGTCTGTGCAGGCCAGTCAAGTTCTTCCACACCAAACTGGCTCATCCGTGTCTTTATGGACCTGCTTTGAGCACTGGTGCGCAGTCATGTTGGAGCAGGAAGGGGCCGTCCCCAAACTGTTCCCACAAAGTTGGGAGCATAAAATTGTCCAAAATCTCTTGGTGCTGAAGCTTTAAGAGTTCCTTTCACTGGAGCTAAGGGGCCGAGCCCAACTCCTGAAAAACAGCCCCACACCATGATGCCCCCTCCACCAAACTTTACACTCGGCACAATGCAGTCAGACAAGTACCGTCTCTGCTGTCGTTCCCAATCGCTTCCACTTTGTTATAATCCCACTGATAGTTGACTGTGGAATATTTAGTAGTGAGGAAATTTCACGACTGGACTTGCTGCACAGGTGGCGTCCGATCACGGTACCACGCTGGAATTCTCTGAGCTCCTGAGAGCGACCCATTCTTTCACTAATGTCTGTAGAAGCAGTCTGCAGGCCTAGGGGCTCGGCTTTATACACCTGTGGCCATGGAAGTGATGGGACACTTGAATGTAGTCTACATTCTTGCGTGTTGTATTATAGGGTCTGTTACTTTGTGCAGTCATTTTTATACAGTATGAAAAGAACAGAAAACATGTTGACTCAGAACGCCCTCGTAATGTGCTTCACCATGTCCCCGTTGTCTTTTATTATAAGTGTGTTTTGAGTCAGCAGGGAAATCCATTTAATGACCATGGTAATTGCCCATGATTCAGTCACAGCAAATACACAACACTGGAGTGTTCTGTTCACATGTAGGGTGTCTGGTCTTATGTCCAGCCATCAAGGTCCACTGTACATTGCTATGTTACACTATATGTCCAAAGTATCTAGTATCTGTGGGCGTTCAGTTCATACACAGCTTCATAATCCCTATAGAAAAGCATTGCTCATAGAATGAGATGTTCTGGAGCAGTCATACATGAGCTTAAGGCCACCATGTCCATTGCCAGTTGTTAGTTAGACGGCTGTGAAGTTCCCCAGCACTGACCCAGAGCTAATCACCCAACATCAACACCTGAAATCACTAACTTTTGTAGCTGAATTCAATTAAATCCTCACAGCAATGTCAGTATCTAGTGTAAAGCCCTTCCAAAAGAGTATAAGCTCTTATAATACAGCCAAGGAAGGGGTAAACGTCCCATCAATACCTTCGATTGCAGGAGAAACGGTGGATGACATCAGGAAACCGAGTGATCATTGAGTATTGGGGTTGGTGCAGCGTCTACTGACACCTGGATGTTTTAAGTTGTAGGTGCTGAATTCATTTAGCAGCATGTAGGTGATGTTAATATTGTCACTTTATTTACTTAAACATGACTTTAGTATGAGTTTAACATATTGGAGGAAAATAAGATAAAATGTGCTGTAACTTTTGCAGAAGCCACCTGATGTTTGTTTATTTATTTGCTCTTCAGTTTAACGAATAAACAGTGATTGTGTGTCAAAATGTTCCGAGGTTAGATCCCTGTAAAGCAGGGGCGTCAAACTCAACCACTAAATGGGCCATATTAAAACATCTCAGCAGGTCCGTGGGCCAGAGTGCGCATATGCTTTATTTCAACTTTAATCTACGTTGTGCTGTAACCCAAACTGGCCACTTTATTCAGAATACATAAAAACGTCAGCAGTAAAATATAGGCAGTTGTAGTTGAAATACAGGGTGATTCAAAAAGACTCAAAAAGATTTCAAACTGATTTATTTCACCTGTAAGTCATTCCAGATCAGTGCAGTGAGCTGTAAACGGTGTAAATGAGCATAAAGTTTATTATGTAGTTCTACAAGGTCTCAGTCTGAACCTCCTCCAGCTGGACGGACGACATCAACACCACAGTCAAACTCATCCCAGACTGGACTGAGCATGTCGGGCGTCGCTGCTCTCACGGCTCTTTCAGTGGGATTTCGGAGATCATCCAGTGCTGTGGAACCAGCGCCGAACGCTCTGAGCTGCTGGAGCTTCACTGCTGATGAAAATCCCGCTGCTCAGTTCTGACGGATTCACTCTGATTGACGTGGAGAACGTGTGTTTGTTTTTTTTCCTCTCCATTTGAATTGTTTGGACATCTTACATATCTTAACAACCCACAGGGAGAATCACTGGAAAGAGGCCCCGAATGTTCTGTTGTAACTCCCGTTAGGATGAAGCAACATGAACAAAAACCAAATCCACTACATATCTTCACGTACGTGTAATCGATTGCTTTACATGCGGTGCTGGAACTCATCTCCGTTTTCTGCCAGACGCATTAAGGGGTACGGGGGTCTGCAACCAGAGGTCAGAGGTTAAATGTTGCCATGGCTGTCCGGCGCCTACCTCATCGCTCTGAAGCAGGGGCATCCCGGCTTGTTCTTAGCTCTGTATACTGAGGAGCTCATTGCATGTTGTTTGGTTCAGATTGCTTCGTCCTAGTGAGTTATTACAGAACATTAGGGGCCTCTTTCAAGTGAATCTCCCTGTAGATTGTGGTAAGAGGTGACCGTCTTTATAAATGCATATGTCTGACGCCACAGCTTGGTAGAAAATTCTGGCTGAAAATCGGAAGCGTTTAAAACCATATTACGCCGCGTTGTGGTGTACCGATAGCAGGGTTCGCACTACAATACACTACAATATAATACAATACACTATAATACATTACAATACACTACAATACAATACAGTACATTACAATACACTACAATGCACTATAATACACTACAGTACACTACCATACACTAATACAATACACTTCAATACACTATAATACAATACACTATAATACAATACACTATAATACATTACAATACACTATAATACAATACAGTACATTACAATACACTACAATGCACTATAATACAATAGAGTACACTACAATACACTTCAATACACTACCATACACTAATACAATACACTTCAATACACTATAATACAATACACTATAATAGAATACAATACACTATAATACAATACAATACAGTACATTACAATACACTACAATGCACTATAATACACTATAGTACACTACCGTACACAATACAGTACACTACAATACACTATAATACAATACAGTACATTACAATACACTACAATGCACTATAATACACTACAGTACACTACCATACACCAATACAATACACTTCAATACACTTTAATACAATAGAGTACACTACAATACACTATAATACACTACACTAATACAATACAATACACTATAATACACTACACTAATACAATACACTATAATACACTACAATACACTAATACACCACACTAATACAATACAATACACTATAATACACTACAATACACTAATACAATACACTACACTAATACAATACACTGCAATACACTACAATACACTACAGTACACTACAATACACTACAGTACACTACCATACACCAATACAATACACTTCAATACACTTTAATACAATAGAGTACACTACAATACACTATAATACACTACACTAATACAATACAATACACTATAATACACTACAATACACTACAATACACTAATACACTACACTAATACAATACACTATAATACACTACAATACACTAATACACCACACTAATACAATACAATACACTATAATACACTACAATACACTAATACACTACACTAATACAATACACTGCAATACACTACAATACACTACAGTACACTACAATACACTACAGTACACTACAATACAATAAATAGAATACAATACACAGTGTGATACACGACATAGGACTGAATAATTATTTTATTATAGTTATTAGATGGAGAAAAAAATCCGTCTCAGCCGAAGATGGGAGCTGCTCCGCCTGGGTTCGCCTGCATGCGTGATGGTGAAGCGGATTTCGGATCTTTTTGACGAACCAAGATCGTTTGGCTCGGCTCACCCAGAAGTGCCGACTCTTTCGGGTCCCAGACGATATCGGGGGTGCTGCAGCCCCCTTCACTCATACCACCGCGGAGAGCATCACCCGCACATTCTGCCCTGTGTTAAGCTTCATAAAAGACAGAGAACCGGCTCTTGGACGGGACACGACTCCCATCGTTCATTTAAAACGGGTGCCGGCAACTTGCGGCTCTTTTACTGCCCTGTTGTGGCCCCCCAGCAGAATCAGATTCGTAGGTTAATAACACAATAATCCTCCTTTACAGTAAAATAAAGCTCTGCTGATCGTTCAACGCCGTTTTAGTTCATGTAGAACGGCTAAATCGCCAACCTTTGACCCTGGATGTTGGCGCAGAGACTGCTGGTCACCACAGCAACACAATAGCTAGAAGCTATTGAAAAGACAGAGATGTAAGATGAGCATCAATAGTTTGGAGACCAATGCATGCACACACAGGCCTTTCTGCTCTGTTATTTTTGTGTTTTAAAGTGTCCTGAAATATCAGGGGTGCTGCAGCCCCCTTCGCTTCTCACGTGCCTTTACAGATGTTTGTAAATTGCCAGACTTATTTTTGAAGTGTCTTATGCTAATTGGGTTCATCGGGAACTAAGACAGCTAAGCCCTGGGGGTTTGTTCTGTGGAGCCGGCGATATGGTGTCTGTATACGGCTCTCCTGACCTAGTTTGTGTCCGTTTCCATTTTTAGGGCTGTCTTTTGATCTAGCCCTGTTGGTACTAGCACCAGGCTCTCAATTAGGTTCTCAATTAGGTTCTCAAAGAGTTTGAATTGGATGGGTTTGTTACGGCCTTACCAGTAACAGCGTTTTGTGACTGGTAGTGATGTCAAGGTATTTGAGGTAAACAAGAAAATAACTGGTAATTTTGCCTTGAATAATCCGAACAAAAATGTTCTGAATGTTGAAAAAATGACACTGACTCATAGTTTTAGCTGCTTCACTAGCTGGTTTACTGATTTGTTTACTGTAAGTTTACTTGTTTACACAGGCCCAAATCAGATTTGTTGTTGTTATTGTTGTTGTGTTTGTTTGTTTGGCTGTTCAGATGATCTTTTAAATGTGGTCTGTACGCGACATCCAGTCTGAACAGATCAGCTGCCAAACTGACGCACATGCGCAAAAGAACAGAGCTTCACGGCTCATCCAGAGGTAAACAATCACACCTGCCAACGAACGGCGGTCGCTCCCGGAAGATCAGCTTCATCTTCACCGGCATCACAGGAGCCATCATGAGGCTTCACTGACTGACAGCTGGGCTCATCACCCAGAATGTATTGGAGCTCGCTGTAAAAAGGGCGCGGTCACTTCTTCAGTTCACGTCCTCGGATTCTTTAAACTTTGCTTTCAGACTTTTAACCGTTCTGTGATGTCGCAGCCTCGTTCTCCTGCGGCCTCGTTCTCCTGCGGCCTCGTTCCCCTTTGGCCTCGTTCCCCTGCGGCCTCGTTCTCCTGCGGCCTCGTTCCCCTTTGGCCTCGTTCTCCTGCGGCCTCGTTCCCCTTTGGCCTCGTTCTCCTACGGCCTCGTTCCCCTTTGGCCTCGTTCTCCTGCGGCCTCGTTCCCCTTTGGCCTCGTTCTCCTGCGGCCTCGTTCCCCTTTGGCCTCGTTCTCCTGCGGCCTCGTTCCCCTTTGGCCTCGTTCTCCTGCGGCCTCGTTCCCCTTTGGCCTCGTTCTCCTGCGGCCTCGTTCCCCTTTGGCCTCGTTCTCCTGCGGCCTCTTTCCCCTTTGGCCTCGTTCCCCTGCGGCCTCGTTCCCCTGCGGCCTCGTTCCCCTGCGGCCTCGTTCCCCTGCGGCCTCGTTCTCCTACGGCCTCGTTCCCCTGCGGCCTCGTTCCCCTGCGGCCTCGTTCCCCTTTGGCCTCGTTCTCCTGCGGCCTCGTTCTCCTACGGCCTCGTTCCCCTGCGGCCTCGTTCCCCTTTGGCCTCGTTCCCCTTTGGCCTCGTTCTCCTGCGGCCTCGTTCCCCTTTGGCCTCGTTCTCCTGCGGCCTCTTTCCCCTTTGGCCTCGTTCTCCTGCGGCCTCTTTCCCCTTTGGCCTCGTTCCCCTGCGGCCTCGTTCCCCTGCGGCCTCGTTCCCCTTTGGCCTCGTTCCCCTTTGGCCTCGTTCTCCTGCGGCCTCGTTCCCCTTTGGCCTCGTTCTCCTGCGGCCTCTTTCCCCTTTGGCCTCGTTCTCCTGCGGCCTCTTTCCCCTTTGGCCTCGTTCCCCTGCGGCCTCGTTCCCCTGCGGCCTCGTTCCCCTGCGGCCTCGTTCTCCTATGGCCTCGTTCCCCTGCGGCCTCGTTCCCCTGCGGCCTCGTTCTCCTATGGCCTCGTTCCCCTGCGGCCTCGTTCCCCTGCGGCCTCGTTCCCCTGCGGCCTCGTTCTCCTGCGGCCTCGTTCTCCTACGGCCTCGTTCTCCTGCGGCCTCGTTCCCCTTTGGCCTCGTTCTCCTGCGGCCTCGTTCTCCTACGGCCTCGTTCCCCTTTGGGCCTCGTACCCCTGTGGCCTCGTTCGGCAATTCTTTCAAAATCTCTTTGAACAGGGTTTTGATAAATCACGTCAATTTTTTTTTATTTAGTACAGAAACATCAGCCTAAATGTTTGAGTCTAAAGCAGCAAGAAATTATGACGAATGTCGAGTTCGATTGACGTAAAAGTCGCGTGAATTCTGATCCGGCTGTTCAGACGGAGTCGCGTCGCTGCAGATCGGATGTGTATCGGGTTTCAGTTCCACGTATGAAAGCGTCTGAAATCAGAATTGACTCTCAGATTCAGTGCGTTCATCTGTTCATGCTGACGCACAGACACGCATCCGTGTCTTATATGAGGAAAGAGATCGGATTTGGGCCTCTTTTACCTGCTGGGTGAACAAAGCCTGAATATCACTCATCACCTGTGATTTATGAACTGTGGTGGTTGCCTGACGATTGACTGCTGTGTACATTTGTTAAGGTTAGGCTCGTTTCCAAGGTTAGTTTCAGTTTTCTCTGTCTTGTTTTTTCGTTCTCCTTCTTTCTTTTTGTCTTTTTGTTCTTGTTTTTCCTGTGTTTTCATTAATATTCTCTTCAGCTCACTTGGTCATAATGTGAGATCAGTGCGTATCAGTTCTGTTTCACAATTATGTTTCACAAATTACCAAGACGTGTGGTTGTGTGTGCGCACGTACATAGGCTGAGAGCTGGTAAGAGGCTGCCATATTGTGGTTAATCCTTCCATTCAAGCCTGTAAAGGCTGCGTAAGCTAAATCTGCTGTTGCTTCACAGCACAGCGCGCTACTTCAAGTCAGGCGCATTCTAGCTCAGACTTACAAGCTCCCAGGCCTGGCGCAATACTGAAATTTCACCTCACAATCAATGCATTCATTTTTATTAATGATATTAGTAATACACTCACCGGCCACTTTATTAGGTAGTAAAAGGTTGGACCCCCTTTGACCTTCAGAACTGCTTTAATTCTTCATGTCATACTTTCAACAAGGTGTTGGAAACGTTCCTCAGAGATTCTGGTTGGTTATTTGAGTTCCTGCTGCCTTTCTATCATCTGGAACCAGTCTGCCCGTTCTCCTCTGACCTCTCACATCAACAAGGCATTTTCGTCCACACAACTGACCGCTCACTGGATGTTTCCTCTTTTTTGGACCGTTCTCTGTAAACCCTAGAGATGGTTGTGCGTGAAAATCCCAGTAGATCAGCAGTTTCTGAAATACTCAGACCAGCCCGTCTGGCACCAACAACCACGCCACGTTCAAAGCCCCTTAAATCCCCTTTCTTCCCCGTTCTGATGCTCGGCCTGCACTTCAGCAAGTCGTCTTGACCACCTCTACACGCCTGAATGCACTGAGTTGTGGCCGTGTGATTGGCTGATTAGATATTTGTGTTAACAAGCATACCTAATAAAGTGGCCGGTGAGTGTAGTAATAATACCCTTAATCAGAAATAATGAAAACAGCAGCATATAGAAGAGTACTTTAAAGAAGTCTAATGCCATTAAAACCATTAATCACATAGATTAATCAAATAAATGAATCAAATATAGTGATAAATGATCTGAAATTTTAACTAAAGGCCAACATTTAACAGATATCCATTGAGATGCAGTTAGATGTTGACTGTCTGTCTTAATCAAGACGACAAAGTGTTCCAGAGCATAAAACTGTAGGAGGCCCTGCTATTCTATTTATTTAATCCAAGGATCTGAAGACGGGCAGCGTTGATAAATCAAGGATTAGAACCCGGAACATACACGCTTGAGCAGTGTGGTGCTAAGCCGGTAAGATCGTTAAAAGTAAGTAAAAGAGCTTTAAAACCAGTCGTGACACAGGCAGCCTGGGGAGATCTGTCAGGATGGTCACACATGCACTTGTAGTCAAAACACAGGTGTTTTGTTGTCGTAGGGGCCTGATGGATTTCTTGGGACAGGGGTCGGCAACATGCGGCTCTATCACTGCCCTGTCGCGGCTCCACGGCTGAATCAGATCAGTAGGTAGTAATAAAATAATCCTCCTCTACAGTAAAATAAAGCTCTGCTGATCCTTCAACACAGTTTAACAGTAAATGGTCTTAAACGCTGGAGTTAATGTAGAACTGCTGATTCACCCTTTAACCCTGAAGATCAGAGCAGGTTGCTGGTCACCATAGCAACACAGACAACAATCTCACCAAGCTGGTAGCTACGAAAAAGACAATCATCGATAATTTGGAGACGTATGGACTTGCATTTATAGTCACTCCAGCTGGTTTCCTGATACGTTTAATCTGCAACGAGAAACTGACAAACACTAGAATCTCCAGATTTTTGTTCGAGTTCTCCCATTCCACCTTAATGGTGCAGTGGTGACCTTCTGGCACCATTTAAGGTGGAACAGGAGAATTTGAACAAGAAGCTGGTGAATGAGAAGCGACTTTAGCTTCGCAAGCAAATGAATGTTGTAAGACTTTTTCCAAGAAATCTGTACATTTTACAACTTCTGTGTAAGTTTCCTGCTGGAGATGTGAGAAAAGCAGCTATAGCTGAGCTGTAAGTGTGAGTTACTAACACATCAGCACACACTGAGACATACTTACAGCCAAGATGGTGAAATGGACATAAAACGTTGTGGTTCTCAAGGTGGTTTAACTTTTCTTCTTAACGTTTGGTTTCCGACCCGTCTTAGAAAGTCCAGAGAGAAGTCTGCTTGTCCCAAATACATGGACTATATATTTTTAGCATTTTCTGTGAGCGGCCAATTAATGTGTCTAATGTGTTATACCGAGTTAAATGATGTCACAGTGAACGTGTTCCTTGCTTTCTTTTTATTTGCCTCAACGCAACTGATAAAAACCACACCCCACCACGGTGTTTAAAAAGGATGAGTGTTTTTCAGAATGACCTGCCAAATTTCCACCTCTGAACCACCAATAAACATTCCACCCGTTGAAATTTTGGAGTGGCTCACTGGTTCGTAGTGTTGGAGCTCACTAATAGGTGGCACTGACAGAAAGAGGGAAAAATCAGAGCCTGGAAAAAGTTGCACACACCACCGAACACGTTCAGTTGCAGCTTCCGCTCTAACGCCAGTCACTTTACCTTGAGCTCTGAGATAAACAGACGTCATTTGAGCACCAGTTATGCCAACCCTGCACTAGAACAGGGGTTCTCAACCCGTGGGTGTGCTGTGATGCACCCTGTGGTGGTCCACAGGCCTGAACTCTCGGGGAAAGTGGTAGTTTGCAGTGGGCCGGTAGAATATCGCTGTTGTCGGGAGAAAACCTCGTATCTCCATTTTTGTGGTTTTTCAGTTTTTGACGTGATTTGAAAAGCCCCGTTGTTCTTTACATTGTGTGTAAATTTCATGATGAACGGACCAAAAGAAACGAGTCAAAATGACTCTGAAAGACGTCTGGTTCCATTGACTTACATTAAAAGTAAAGTAGGTTTTTTCCTTCTCCTGAAAAGTGGCCAGTTTACGGATACGAGGTTTACTTTAAACAACAACGATACATTTCTAGGACACTTTCAATGAGGGCTGTTTGTGTGGAATGTTAGATGTGGGCCATATGGCGCTGATATGAACCCAGTCTTTTGTTTTGCATTGGAACTACGGCGGCGTTAATGCGCGTCGCTATGGCAATGCTTACACCACCATGTGGTGGACTTATTCACATTTAAATCAGATACGTCTAATAAGTCAGACCCCCCAACTACTAATCCACATTCATTCAGACACACACACACACACACACACACACACACACATTCATGGTCCCCACACCCCCTCACCATTTCACCTGACCCTTTAAATCCAATTAGAGCAGCCTGAGTGCGTTTTCTCTCTCTCTCTCTCTCTCTCTCTCGTTCACACTGCTTGCTTTCCGTCAGAGAGCCCTTTTCTCCCTCCTTCGCTGGACCGGCTGCCGACTATAAACACAGTCCTCCCTCTTTATTTTGCTCGCTCTTGCTCCTCGCTCTTTTCCGGAGCGGCGTGCCTTCTTTTTCCTTTCTGTTTTTTTTTTTTTTTTTTTTTGTGTCCTTTGCATCTTTCCTTCGCCAGACCCCCCCACCCGACGCCACCGCCCCTTGTGCCAGAAAGAACAGGGGGAAAACGCTCCGTTCTTTCCCTCTTTCTCCTTTTTTCTCTCTCTTTCTTTTCCGTGTGGATAAGAATGACGACCGTGCTGGATCTTCAGCAGATCGCCTGTGCCGTGATCGGCGTGGTGAGTGGAAACGTGTTCGTGCGGTCAGCGCGGTGGTTTGCCTCTCAACAGCCTGTTGATTCTCATCTCAGGCAGCCACCCTAACTCAGCCTAACTGTGTGTAATACGGGTTACATTGTTGTTTGTGTCCAGAAAAGAGGACGTCTGTGTTTGACCAGTCAGGTGTCATGTTTATTTACCTGTAGCTGCGTCAGCTTTTTTGTTTATGAGCAGTTTTCTTCACTGCTGTCAGTGATTTGTTCAGCCTGAAGGCGTGTCTGTTTCTCTGGTTCTCGGTTTCTTTGTGTGAGTGCCAGCCGTCCTGCTGGGTCCCAAAGGGTAGCTCTTTGATTTTGGTCTGTGTGTGTGTGTGTGTGGGTGGGTGAGATTAAGCTAAAGGGCGGCGGCGTGTGTGCTGTGTGTTGCCAGCAGGGCTGGGTGGTGCTGGGTGAGGCCTACATAGCATATGGAAAGCACCTTTAATCATACACAACATAGAACAAACACGGTTTTTGTCTAATTTATATAAAGATTTAGGTCGTGAAATGCAGGTTACAGTTCTTCTGCGCTTTTGTTTGATTATTTGCCACATGCACATCCAGAATGTAGCGTTTTTTCCATCATTTGATAGCAAAATTACAATGAGAAACACTTTGTACACTGTTAGAAATGAAGGTTCTGTTCAGGTACGTTATTCGTTCATCAAGGTACAAACAGTGTAGATGTTCCCTCAGAGGTTCTTCAGTGGGTTTAAAGTCTGATTGTGGAGCTTAAATCGGTTCCTCCAGGTGAAAAGTTGGTATTTGTACCTTTTCATAATTTCCGAATGTTTTAAACCAGAGCAGTGGAATAAAAGCCTGTAGGCGAGGCGAGGCGAGGCGGGGTGTGTGGAGTCAGTCCATCTTAGAACAGATCATTTCAGTGGATTATGGTTCAGTTATGCTCCCTGACTAGGTACTGAGGGGAGCCTTGAGGGAACCACCCCAGAGACAGGAGGGGAACTGGCCCAGAGACAGTTTAGTAGCTTTATTTCTGAGAGTTCTTATGGAAATTGTATTAATTCAATATATTTGCTTTATTGCTTGCACAGTGTAAGACTATGTACAAGCAAAATGTCAAAATACCTCGTCCTCTGACTGATAGAAGTGCTTTGCTGCCTCTATATGAAACTGGGAAGTATCCTCATATAGCGGTTGACCTCGGTCAGCCGTTCTGCACACGCCAGTGCTTCTGCTTTCATAAGGTATTCTAGTCAGAGCATCTCTGGTCATGCTGTGCAGCACGACCTGTAGACGCCCTCATGTACTCACAACCTCATATGGCTATATTAGCAGAAATCTGCTTAAGACGGATAACAGCAGCAGTCAAATCCTTTCCTTATTTGGTGCCTGGCCAACGCCCAGTTTGGGGTATAAAACCCCGATGTGAGGAAGACGACTTCAGAGCACGCGCTCTCATCTCTACTCTCTGCTCTGTATCACTCACTTCATTTCCTAAATAACTCTTTCTTATTCAAAACTTGTGATTTGCTCTGCTGTCAGGATTTCCACGGCAGAACTTTGGGAATTACTATGACAGAGTGTAGTGGCTCTTTAGCAGCTCAGTACTCGTTGAAGTGATGCATCGTCTTTGTAAGCTGAAAAAATGGAAAGAGGCAGATGAGCTTCTCAGATGAGCTCACTGAATGGTTTGCTTCAGATGTAGATGCTTTGCGCAGCAGTGGGACCTATAGGGGACCTATAGAGCACTGTAGTCATGGGTCCTCATTATGACCATATTAGGAACTCCGGGTCCAAGCCTCATTTCTCTATGGACCATCATCATCATCATCCCTTTTATTTGTATAGTGCCTTTCCCATGCTCAAGGATGCTTTACAATCAATACATAATCAACAATACACAACACAGGACACACACTCCACAGTTCCCACGGCTAGCGAAAGACCGAGTGACCGCAGCACAGAATCACTTAGCTAGCTGGCCCAGAAAGAGTCCTTAGCAGCGAGGGAAAGTCTTATGCTACAACTACGGTGCATCACACAGGAGGCTGGCCCGGGAAGCCTCGCAGGCTGAAGATGTCCCCCGCTGCAAAGGGGTCACAGTTTTCCTGCAGCCGAACACCAGCAGTCCAGGCAGTCTCATAGCTGCAATGCAGCGACACCCAGGCGGCCGGCCCAGGAGGTCTCGTAGCTGTGGTGCAGCGCTGCTCATGCAGCCGAGCTCTACCGCTCCAGGCAGCATCAACCAAGCAGCCAGCCCAGGTCATGCGATGTTACCGGTCCAGAGAGCTCAGCAACCGCGCCGCTGCGTCACCCAAGCGGCCAGTCCGGGCCACATAATAGCCTCGATGCAGCGTCACACAAACAGCCAGTCCAATAAGCCCCTGAGCTACAGTTTAAAACCGCTCTCAGCCAGTATCTCAGTGAGTATCTCAGTGGATAACATCAAAACAAAAAGCTGCAGCCATATTACGCCAGCATGCTTACAGCGGAACACAGAAGTCAGTTCATGCATTAAGAGCGTTTTCGAAAAGCCGCCTCTAGCGCCCCCTGTGGTAAATAACAATGTACAGAACCTGATACGTCTTGTCCTGTGAACATTTTTCTCCCGAACACCACTGGATCCTCCGAATTACGAGGTTGTTCAAGAGCTATGACACTAATATTACTAATATTGCTACTGCGCATCAATTTGATGTCACTAAGCTACACGGAACTAAGGTGGACTGCACCACTGCTCAGACGAGCTGTGCCACCTTATCGAAATCTTCTACTGTAGCGCAAATTTACAGGTATACCCGTAAATAACACAGAAAAAGAATAGAGATGTACAGTACGAGAGAAATAATGTGTTTTTGGAGCGTTTAATGATGCAGGTCTGTTCCAGTTGAGCCCAAAAATAAAATTCTGAACACTAAGAGTGAGCATAATAGGTTCCACCTTAAATGGTGCAGCAGCTGTGACTAGCCATCACAAACATTTGCAAACGAGACCGAACACTGACCTGCGTGAAACAGCAAAAATAGGTCCCTCTGTTGGAGTCGCCCTTCCCACCACGGACATTTACACCTCCCGATGCAGGAAAAGGGCCACTGGCATCATGAAGGACCCCATTCATCCAGCACACACACAGCCAGACTGAGGAACGGCTTCTTCCCTGGAGCTGTAAGACTCTTAAATTCCAATTAGACGTCACTGCAATGGCACTTCATGTCCACTTATTTATCTCTGCTGCTGGACTGAGTCAGTGCCTCCACTATATCACCCCTACACTATATCACCCCTCCACTATATCACCCCTCCACTATATCACCCCTCCACTATATCACCCCTACACGTCACTTTATACATTACCAGTATTAAGATGTACACTTTCTACCTCGTACTCATGCTGCTGTTTCATGCTGCTGTTATTTGCACCTTCTATTTATTGTTTATTGTTACTTTTTGACCTTGAGTACACAATTTCATTCCACCTCATGTACCACGTGTGATGCGAATGTCAAAGCCTTGCCTTATATTATCTTTTCGCTGGCTGCTTATTCAAATTTCCCCGTTCCACCTTAAATGGCGCAGCAGTCCAGAATGTGACTTAAGGTGGAATGGGAAAAGTCAAACAAACAGCTGGCGAATGTCCTGAAATGTACCAGCATTAAAGTAGTAGTTGTGATATTCTGAGAGCCAAAATCAGTTTATCAGGGGTTGAGGACCTGCTTAAGGTCTAATGACGTGAATTCATCGCACATTAGCTTTAGCTCACATGTAGGAATATTCATATTTCAACTCTCTAACAACCTCGTAATTCAGAGGGTCCAGTGGTGTCGGAGAGAAGAATGTTCACAAGACAAAACGTGTCGGGCTCTGAACATTTTCATTTAACACAGGGGGGCGGTAGAGGCGACTTTTGGAAAACCCAATTCATTCTGGCCCATGGAGAAATCAGACCCGGAGTTCCTAATATGGGCATAGTTTAGTTACATTTATGGATCAGATGCCTTCAAAGAGGGGGGCAGTTATTTATTATCACCCCCCCCTAATTCTTCAGTGATATGGTGAACAGAGATTCTGGTTGAAATTTTCCAGATTCTGCCTTAAAAGGTGCAGCAATTACATTCTGGCACTTCAGGCGTCAGAACTGCTGGACTATTTAAGGTGGAACGGGAAAGTTAGCTAGCCAGCTACTGAGACATCAGCATACTATTAGAGATTTTCTACGCTTTTTATGAAGAAAACGACCAAAATCCACTGAAACCACATTAAACTACAATATTACAGTGATTGTCATCATTTTTAATGAAGAAAATTCTCACGTTTGTGGGTTTCTTTGCTCGCTTGTTGCCGTTTTTCCTCATAACACTCCATTTGGAGGGCCATGTAGCTCTAATACTCCGCCCCACCTCTCCATGTCAACATAAATCGAGGCACCCTACTTCTAGGTGCGAATGCGCAAAACAGAGGGCTCAGTGGTAGGGGCCGGGGTGAAATGGGATTGGGCCTAAGGCTTGGTGATGGAGGATCTTCCTGCAGCATAAGGTTGGGATATAGTGGTTGGGATAGTGTAGTGGGTAACACCTCTGCCGTCTGTGCTGTAGACGGGGGTTCAATCCCCACCTGGGCAAACACCCTACACTATACCAATAAGAGTCCTTGGGCAAGACTCCTAACACCGCCTTCACCTCCCTGTGTAAAATGATCAGATTGTAAGTCGCTCTGGATAAGAGCGTCAGCCAAATGCCGTAAATGTAAATGTAATATGGGTTTTATGGTCTGAGTTTTTTGCAGAATAACAACTTCATGCAAAGCAATAATGTTAATATGAAAAGTAAACTGTACCACAGTCCTTGGGGAAATGTGGCCCGAATATGACATGCAAATATTATTACATTGATTTGTCGTATTTTTTTCATAGATTTACTCCTGTATGTGACGGTCTTTCACTCTGGAAACATCTGTTGTGAAGAAGCAGGCTGTTAAAATGATGGAGAAAAAGCATCGAAAGATCAGACGGCAGTCATATGTCATCCAGCACGCTTTAGATGTTATGAATAGACACACACACACACACACACACACTCTGTGGCCACACACTCATACGTACACTCACTCACTCCAACTGTCTCATCTATTTTTATCACTACGCTTGAGAGTGCAGGGTTTGCAGGTGTGAGCTGAAGAGTGCGGCTGGTAATAGTAGCTGCTGTTGTAGGACTGGTATTTCATTTTTAGTCTAGTTAAATAGACTTTTATGTAACCCTTAGAAACATTTCAGGGATTTTTTTAGTATTTTTTGGGTCACTTACAATTGCAATTATAAAGTTTTTACATGTGGCAGTCACACATGCCATATGTTGGTATTTTCAGGAGACCCTGGGTGCTCCGATATGCCATAGTTTGACATGTAAATGAAACAGAAATTTGATATCTTTATAAATTTGTGGCATTTCTGATCAAAAATGTACCTGATTTTGTGTTTTTTTTTTAGTTATAGAGATCTTGAAAGCAAGTGCAGTCCTAGTTATGTTTTCAGAAGCGGTTAGTCTGGAGTGTCTATGAGCTGAAAGTGCAGTGATTTTGATGGTGATTCATTCTCTTGGTTATTATGAGTGAAATAAACAGCATAAGGTGGACGTTTGTACTGAGTTTCTGTCCTCTGGGATTCTCAGTGCTAAAACGCCTTAGGCTTTATTTTTAATTACAAACACAGTTGCAGATTCAATATCGAGATATTTTTAATACTCAGTGAAATGTAAACTGATTATGATATGAAGGCTAAAAGCAGAGATGTAGTATAATAGATTCCTTTCTTCCTTTCCAGCTAGATTTCTTTTTCTTTCTTCTTTCTTTCTCTCTCTCTTCTAGCTAGATTTCTTTCTTTCTTTCTAGCTAGATTTCTTTTTCTCTCTTTCTAGCTAGATTTCTTTCTTTTTCTCTCTTTCTAGCTAGATTTCTTTCTTTTTCTCTCTTTCCAGCTGGATTTCTTTCTTGTTTTCTTTCTTTCTTTCTCTCTTCCTAGCTAGATTTTTCTTTCTCTCCTTCTAGCTAAATTTCTGTCTTTCTTTCTAGCTAGGTTTCTATCTTTCCAGCTAGATTTTTCTCTCTTTCTAGCTAGATTTCTTTCTTTCTTTCTAGATAGATTTCTTTCTTTCTTTCTAGCTAGATTTGCCTTTCTTTCTAGCTAGATTTGCCTTTCTTTCTAGCTAGATTTGTCTTTCTTTCTAGCTAGATTTCTTTTTCTTTCTTTCTTTCTTTCTAGCTAGATTTCTTTCTTTCTAGCTAGATTTCTTTCTTTCTAGCTAGATTTGCCTTTCTTTCTAGCTAGATTTGCCTTTCTTTCTAGCTAGATTTGTCTTTCTTTCTAGCTAGATTTCTTTTTTTCTTTCTTTCTAGATAGATTTCTTTCTTTCTTTCTAGCTAGATTTCTTTCTTTCTAGCTAGATTTGCCTTTCTTTCTAGCTAGATTTGTCTTTCTTTCTAGCTAGATTTCTTTTTCTTTCTTTCTTTCTAGCTAGATTTTTGTCTTTCTGTATAGCTAGTTTTTTGTCTTTCTTTCTAGCTAGCTGTCTGTCTTTCTTTGTCTTTCTTTCCTTCTTTCTAGCTAGATGTCTTTCTTTCTAGCTAGATTTTTGTCTTTCTAACTAGATGTCTGGCTTTCTTTCTGTCTTTATTTCCTTCTTTCTAGCTAGATGTCTTTCTTTCTTTCTAACTGTTCTCTTTCTGAGGTTTGAGTTAACCCTGCTAGCTCACAGCTCACAGGCACATTATCATGGCACTGGTTAAAACAACAAAACAAATGAAAATGAAAATTGGAATGAACAGTTTATGTTAAATGTTGTGTAATAGTATTACTTTACAGCTTCCGCCTGTACCATGTAAACATAACTAAAGTTCAGATTAACCTTTTTTTTTTCATAAATAGAATCTTCTGACTGAAGTGTTTGTCATGCAGGTTCAGGTTTCTGTTGACAGATTGACTACAAAAAGCATTCGACCATCACAGCAATAAATTTTACTTACGTTTTTATGTATTCACACATTTCTGTCGTGTTAGGATGTTTTTGGAGCTTATCATATTTAACCTAAATTTTACACTATGCTGGATGGTCGATCCATAAGCCACTCCAGGCGAAGTTATTTTCTGTTTAAGTATTAAACCACCTTTTTTGAATAATATGAATTCAAATAAGCTGCAGCGTCCAAATAAGAGAACTGGCTGTTTAGCACTATGAGTCATGAATAAAGCAGCTGTGCTACAGAAATTTGGTACAGGTGTAGCAGAAGCATCCAAATTCAAAATAATAAACCAGTCCATTCTCATTTTGGCCAATTCCAGTCAGACACCCCTAGAAACTCATTCTTGCATCAGAGAGCCCTGAATGAAATCTGTGGTGCAGAGAAAACTGAGCAAAGTCGTTTTCTCATCATCCCAAAGCTGCCTTAAAAGAATAGTTAGGCGAAAAATCTAATTTACCCAATTTTCCGCTTAACCCAAATATAGTTGATCAGGCAAGACATGCTTGGAGTCCAAATTTAGCTTCTTTAGTTTAGAACTAGAGCTACGTTTTAGCACTTGGCTACTGCCGCCTGCAAACAAACTCATTTGCGTTCTAGTGTTTGTTTAACTGTTTAGACAGTTAAACAAGTTTCATTATTTTATGAGTTGTTTCTTTATTTATTATCATTCATATTCTCATTCTTATTTTAATTATTATTACTATTATTTTAGTCATTTTAATTCATTTTTAGTTTCTCCTTTTATTTTATTTTGGTTTGATTATTAACTTTTACGTTTTAGGTATGTTTTAATTAATGTTTTATCATTTCTACTGTAGTTTATGTCTTATTTATTATTAATATTTCTTTTTTTTTTATACTTACGTAATTTGAGTCACTTTTAAATTAAATTTACTTTTATTATTTGATGAGGACTCAGCAACATTGTCTATGAGGGTCAACCTCAATGTTCCCCCGAGACAAAAAAAAGGTTGGTTTGATCGATTGAAACATGTCTTGGCTAATTTTCTACACCTGGGCTAAGTGGAAAGTTGTGTGAATTGGCAAAATATTCCCGTAAATTGAATCTTCGTAATTACGGAGTTCCGGTTTATAGTACATCCTATCTTTGTAGGATCATTATATCTAAGCACTGTAACTGATTTTAATTGGTAGCATTAAGACACACGTACATACCAAAATGTGCCTGAACATGATGTAAAATAAAGATTGCTTGATGTTTTTCATTTCCACTCAGACAGTGGATTGGGTGCTTTTAAGTAACCATTGTGGTTGTTTGTGTATGTATGACTGAAGCTGAGGTGTCCACTACAGCCAGATCTCTGGCCCAAGCAATAATCTTGACATACTTTTAAGACTTTTAAGCGGTTTTGTGGTGCTGTGCAACGGCAAACATCGGCTATGGACGGAAACCAAACACCCACACCTAACCCAGGCGAGCACACATGCACGTAAAGGGAGTTGGGTACTGTCCTCTCTTAAGAGCTTCAATAGAAGGTGATGCATTACTTCTGCGCGTCTGTTCATGGTCAGTCTCTGGCCTTCAGGCTTGGATGACTTTAATGCAGATATGGAGTTCTAGGCTGCGACCAGACAGACGTACCATAATCAGGTTATTAGATTAAGGCTGTGCGTCATCGAGTGTTATCTGCTGCATAGCGTCTGTTTTTGTATGAATAAAAAAGGCTGAGACGCCGTTTCCTGTTGTGGTGGTGTTGGTGGCCTTGCCTGCTGTAGGTGTGTTGTCAACAACTTCAGCTCCTGTTTTGTTGTCCGTGCAGTTCTCTGACCTCATCGAGGCTGGCCTCGTTCATAACCTTTTGAAGTTATCTTTGAAATTTCTCACTCTTGACGAACTGTAATTTGTCCTCTCTTCTTTCTGGTTCCAGGAGCATGATGTCGAGACTCCCCATGGAGTTCTTCATGTCACTTTGAGGGGAATGCCCAAAGGCAACCGGCCGGTCATCCTCACCTACCATGACATTGGCCTCAACCGTGAGTTCTCCACCAAGCAGAAAGTGCTCTTTAACGTAATCTTTATAAAGAAGTGTCACTCTCTCCATCTCTCCATCTATCTATCTATCTCTCTATCCATCTATCTATCTATCTATCTATCTATCTATCTATCTGACTGACTGACTGACTGACTGACTGACCAGAGAAAGTGACTGACCGGACAGTCAGATAGATAGAGAGACTGACCGACCGACCAGTCAGATAGATAGAGAGACTGACCGACCGACCAGTCAGTTAATCAGTTAGATACATCAACCAACCGACCAGTCAGTCAGGCATCTATCTGACTGACTGACTGACTGACTGACTGACTGACTGGACAGTCAGATAGATAGAGAGACTGACCGACCGACCGACCGGTCAGTCAGATAAATAGAGAGACTGACCGACCGACCAGTCAGTCAGATAGATAGAGAGACTGACCGACCGACCAGTCAGTCAGATAAACAGACGACCAACCAACCAATCAGTTAGATACATCAACCAACCGACCAGTCAGTCAGGCAAATAGATACAGACCAAATAGACGACCGGCCCGGCTGGCCAGTCAGTCATATAGATAGACAACCAGCTGAATGACCAATCAGTCAGATAGAAATATAGACTGACCCACCCACCATATAATAAAGACTTGAAGGAGTTCAATTCCTATAGTGTGTGTGCGTGTGTGCGTGTGTGCGTGTGTGTGTGTGTGTGTGTGTGTGTGTGTGTGTGTGTGTGAAAGTCTTAGGCACATTTTTTTACACATTACATTATTTGTGTAGTTTGTGTTTATTTGCTGAGAAAAAAACTTATAGAATATTAATTAATAATGATTTTATATATATATATATATATATATATATATATATATATATATATATATATATATATATATATATATATATAATAAACAGTAATTGTCTGGATGTTGGTGTGTTTGTTTACCCGTCTCCAAGCCTCTCCTCCTCGAGGAAGTCCAGTATTATATGTAGTTAAAAAGCAGCTCCTGGTTTGACCAATCAGTGCTCAGTAAATTGAGCTCATGATGTCATTGATGATATTAACGAGTCTCTGTGGCGGCTGTGAAGGTGTCCAGGAAAAATATGGACCCAAGAAATTCTCGTTACTTTTTATAGTTTTTCTGTTTATTTGAATTATGAATACGACTTTATTCTAATGTATATTGTGATAAACTCACTGCTGAGGGAAACTGGTTAAAAACTTGCTTAGACGCCTAAAACTTTCACACAGGGCTGTGTGTGTGTGTGTGTGTGTGTGTGTGTGTGTGTGTGTGTGTGTGTGTGTGTGTGTGTAAACGCGATGTGACAAACGTGATCTGACTTGATTTGAGACATCCCATCTCCTCCGCTGCCCTCAGAAATAAGCAGTACTTTCCCCTCATTACAAAACTAAAACAGAGCATGAAAGAGTCGCAGCAGTCATGTTACAAAATGAAACCGTCATTACGATAACCGATAGTTTCCACACGCGCAGCACCAGAGTTCGCTGGAAACGAACCCCAGACCACCGACTTCAGGAGGAGATTGGTTCTCTGGAGCGTTACTGGGCTCAAACACCTTTCACACCTGACCAAACACAGCAAGCGGTTCTGGGCTCTGTGAAAATGCCCTTAAACTGTAATCACCTGTGGGCCAGTAGCCAGGTGGTCTTCTCCAAAGGAGATTGGTTGGAAAAAGTCTAGTAATTTACTAATCCAGGCATGGCCCAGTCAGTGTTGATCAGTTCTTCTTTCATCACAAACCAAACTACTCTACTAAAACTAATTCTTATTAGTAATAGTGTAGTGTTTAATATCGAATTAAATGTTAAGTTGAATGAAGTACATTTAATAATGAATGACACGAGACCGTCCCATGCATTAGCAGTCCTGAGCGGATCCGTTTAATCACTCCATTCATTCGTTGGTTGAATGAATGAATCAACGAAGGCAGTTTTAACTAGTGGTCATTCTAAATTAGGATAAAAGCGAGTTAGATCTGTCTGAATGACGGTCACGGCCACTGGGTGCGCAGCGTTCGTGCTTTTTGTTTGAATGCTTCCTCTTATATGCAGCGCACTGTTACTGATTTTAATGATATGATATAAGCACCAGCCTGAGCTGATTCTGTCTAGCTTATGTTGGGTAACCAGCCACAGCGGCTGGTGGGTGAAGCAAATCTATTCACCAGATCTGAATGTTTAGCTGCTGAAAAGAGAAAAAGATGACTGTGTGGAACTGTCTCACGGGCCTTATGTGACCCGTGGGCTGGTAGTTTGAGGCCCCGGCATTAGGTTTGTATTCTGAAGTGCTGTTAAAGGGGAATTCCACCAATTTGTCAGAAATATCTGCGTAATTGAGTGGGTACGGGTTCACATGAGAGTGATTTGATGTGAAATGCTCCATTGTAGAAAAACTTGGGGAGTGTGGAGTCTTTTCACAGTGGTGGTGATGGGAACCAGACGTCTGAAGAATTTGATGCTGCTAAAAGCTTCCTTACAGAAAGCTGTAAATATGCTGCCGGATTCCTGAGATCTTATTTTATGATAGTTTTGCAAATATATATATAATTTTTAATTGTTTTTTTTATTTTACAAAATTACATTATTGGTTGAGAGGCACTTGCAGGGCATTCTAAGACAAAATAGTTCCCAAAGAAAACTTTTTTGGTTTTAATAAGAGTTTTCTCAAAAATGACTACTTTAAAATGACTAAAAATAAGGCATAGTCATATAAAAATTGTTGAAATAAAGTTAGTCATATAGTTTTGACTCTCATTTAGAACCCAGGCCTAACGTTTGCATGCAGGGGACAGAGTGAACTTCTGACCCAGGCACTGCAGTGCATTACATAAAAGGGTTTTTTGATAAGGCACCTGGAGAAGCCCGAGAACCACCCTGCACAACAAAAACGCGAAAACCAGCCAGCTCCTAATTAGAAGACTAGATAAGAACCAGCAAAAACCAGCCAGCTCCTAATTAGAAGACTAGATAAGAACCAGCGAAAACCAGCCAGCTCCTAATTAGAAGACTAGATAAGAACCAGCGAAAACCAGCCAGCTCCTAATTAGAAGACTAGATAAGAACCAGCAAAAACCAGCCAGCTCCTAATTAGAAGACTAGATAAGAACCAGCGAAAACCAGCCAGCTCCTAATTAGAAGACTAGATAAGAACCAGCGAAAACCAGCCAGCTCCTAATTAGAAGACTAGATAAGAACCAGCGAAAACCAGGCAGCTCCTAATTAGAAGACTAGATAAGAACTGGCGAAAACCAGCCCATAAGCCAAATTAATGAGGAAAGTGCCCAACTAAAGGCCTTGAAGAGGTCAGAGTGACTTGATGAGAAAATGATATATCTTAAGATTGGTGGGAAATCAAAAGACTTGGTAAACCAAGACATGATGGGAACCATAAGGTGATTGGGGGACGTGTAGCAAAGGGAGGGGCGAAGCGCTCAGCCCGAAATGGGACATAAAGAAGGACGCTTTGTGGTGATCTCTGCATTTGGTTGACCGGGAACCATCTTGCCACCTGAAGCTCAATAAACGAAGAGAGGACCTTTTCCTCCCTTCCACTGAAGAACTCAGCGGCTGAAGTCTTTTATTCTGTTTTCTTCTGTTTTTGGTTGAATACTTTTACTTTTGTTTATTTTTGAAAGTGATTAGACAGTAATTATAACAAAACCACAGTACAGAATAGTCTTAGTGTTAAAAGCTTATAACTAGCTCTTGGTCCCGACAGACTGTATAGAAGATGAGGTGTTTAAAACCTCCAGCAGCACTGCTGTGTCTGATCCACTCAGACCAGCGCAACGCACACTAACGTACCACCACCACGTCAGTGTTACTGCAGTGCTGCGCATGACCCACCACCCAGATAGTACCTGCTCTGTGAGGGTCCATGGGGGTCCTGACCACCTGAAGAACAGGGTAACAGAGTATCAGAGACACAGATGGACTACAGTCTGTAACTGTAGAACTACAAAGACCAGCTATACAGTAAGTGGAGCTGATGAGATGAGCGTAGAAACGAGGAGGTGGTCATGATGTCACGCCTGATCGGTGTAAAATAGCTACATTTGTGTTGTAGACATTGTGACTCCTGGTTGCTGTGACTGTCTTTAGGTTTCTCTACATTGACCCATTTCACATCAAACCACTCTGAATGACTTTATTTACATGTCAGTAAGAGATGAATGTGGAAATTTAGGAAGAACTGGACATCCTTGAGCACAACATAGCCACAGTTCTTGAGACCTAACCTCACGGCTGGTTTTACATGTGTTCTCTTTGCACGTTGCAGATAAATCATGCTTCAACACGCTGTTTAACTTCGAGGACATGCAGGAGATCACGCAGCACTTCGCTGTGGTTCATGTGGATGCTCCAGGCCAGCAGGAGAACGCACCACCCTTCCCCAGCGGGTAAGAGCCACAACTCATTATTGGCGCAGTGGGAAGGTGAAAATAACACAAAGGCCAGATTAGATAGGAATAGATATATAACAGTTGGGAATGTTGTGTGTGTTTGTTTTGGATTCACACAGCAGGTAAAAGAGGCCCAAATCCAACCTTTTTCCTCATCTGGCTCTTTCCTCATGAGGTAGACCTCAGAGAAGGTTTATGGATGTAGTGAAGGTGGACATGGAGATGGTTGGTGTAAAAGTAGAGGAGGCAGTGGATAGGGCAAGATGGAGGCAGATGATCCGCTGTGGCGACCCCTAAAGGGAGCAGCCGAAAGAAGAAGAATAGAATCGACAGGAAGCCACTGAAGAGATTTTAGTAAGGGGGTTATGTGGGACCTTCTATTTGAGCTTGTAAGTAGTCTTGCAGCAGCGTTCTGAGTAGCCTGTAGACGACCAAGAGCAGGCGCACTGAGCGAAGAGAGAAAAGAGCGTTACAGTCGGAACTGCCCCCAGTAGGAGGTTAGGGAACTGGCCCTGTGACCGGAAGGTTGCCGGTTCGATCCCCAGGGCCGACAGTCTATGACTGAGGTGTCCTTGAGCAAGACACCTAACCCCCAACTGCTCCCCGAGTGCCGTGGATAGGGCTGCCCACCGCTCCGGGCAAGTGTGCTCACTGCCCCCTCGTGTGTGTGTATTCACTAGTGTGTATGTGGTGTTTCACTTCACTGATGGGTTAAATGCGGAGGTGGAATTTCCCCGTTTGTGGGATTAAAAATATCACTCACTCACTTAGACGAGATGAAATAAAAGCATGTAACTTGGCCTAAGACTCTCTGCTGCTGAAGGTCATATGTTTACGTTCTGCAGTCTCGTCCGGTCTTTCGGTGTTTAGAATTCTTTTGTTGAAGATGTTCGTAGTTTGCGTTCTGGAGGTTGGCAGTGATTTTTATATAAGCCTTAATTCAGTGCTAAGGCTCAGTTATGAGGTGTTTGCTTGTAGCAGCAAGCATTTACACAGTTTACCACTTCCTCCATGGTAGCCGAGAGGCCGAGATATATTAGATATATTTGCGTCCTTCTTCAGTTTTGGAGCTACAAGGCAAATGTGGCTATTAATTAGTAGAAGCTTATATCCATACGTGGTGCTATCTGCATGCCTAAATAATCACCTGTGTCAAACCACATCAGGTTGTTGAGTATCGCAAGATAAAATGTGTTTTCGACTAAGTATGGCAGTCTTATCTGTGGGAATCTAAATTTCGTTTGTAATTTTGTCACATGGACCAAGAGCCTGTATAGTGAGAGAGAGCTGTAGATGTTTTTCCCAACAGATTCAAGCCCGTGTTGTCTCTTTCTCACTCTCTCTCTCAGGTATCAGTACCCTACGATGGATGAGCTGGCTGAGATGCTGCCATCGGTCATCACCCAGCTAAAGTGAGCCTTCCTGCCTCTGAATGATTCAGTGTTGTTGGCAGTGTTTCATGTTAAGTGGAAACATGGCTTACATATACTGCAAAAATGATATCCTAGCCAGTGAAATCATCTTAAATATGTTAGATTTCTCATTTTTAGGTTATTATACAGAATATTATAATGTGTGAATTTGGTTTTTTGTTAAGAATTTTATCTTGAAACAAGCAAAATCATCATAAAGGCCCAGTCCGGTTTCTTATTCTTACGCCTACCCCTTGATTTCGAGTGTCTCCTTGCTCCTTAGAGCGGAGTTATAAGGGCTAGGGGTTAAAATCTTCCTTATGAAATGGGACCCTCAAATAAAAATTAACGCTGAAGACGATCCGGCCCGTCTGCAGGGACAGCAGAGGAGGGGAAAGTTCAGCTCCTCACTGCTGGGCTGTAGTTACATTTAGGGATCATACGCCTTCAAAGAGGGGGGCAGTTATTTATTACCACCCCCCCCCCCCCCCCCCCTAATTCTTCAGTGATATAAAGCTGAAGTCAGATATTCTCCAGCTGCTTGTTGAAATTTTCCCATTTCACCTGAAACTTAAGGTGGAGTGGGAAGTTTAGCTAGCTACCTGCTGAGCCGTCAGCATATTAATAATAATTTTTTTAGTGATTGTTATGAATAAAAGGGCCATAATACATTGAAATGACATTAAAACATTGGTCATTACAATATTTAACATTATCCCTCTTTTTCATAACTCTGTTTGGAGAGTTGCCTCTGAATAACCTCTGTTTGGGGGGCCATGCAGCCCTAATACTTTGCCCGACCCCTCTATCTCAACCAAAACCGCGACACCCTACTCCTAGACGTGAACACGCAAAACAGAGGGGCTTCAACGCATCTTCTGTGCTCCAACGCACCAAACAAGCAGTTCATTCAGTGAAATCAGTTGTTTGACAAGGACAATGGACTTTTTGCTGGACATCAGCCATCTAGGACTGAAGCTCCAGAACTGAATGTCCCTGGTGTAGAAGAATGGGGATGACGGCTAGCTTGTGTAATTGATTGTGTCTGTTGCACTTTCCATAGGATCAACAGTGTGATTGGCATCGGTGTTGGCGCAGGAGCCTACATCCTCTCCAGACTGGCAGTAAGTGAACTCTAAAAACTATGATTTATTATCATTTCAACCTCAGATTCTTTTTTCTTTGCTCATTTTCTGTCAAGAACATATAAAATAACCCGTTTTCAGGGTCTTCACTCTGTTCACCCCCCCCACACATTTATATTACACATGTGGTGCTGGGCTGAACCCCCGGGAGTAAAAGTGTGGAGGTGCTGTGTCCTTCACTCTGTTCTCCTCCTACATGGCCTGCTGTTAGTGTGTGGGAGGGTGGACAACATGGACAGACTGCTGACTGGCTACAGCTGCTAAAGGAGAACCCTACACTGGACACTTGTGATATTTTAAACATCTGGCATTTGTAACGTAAATTGTTTGGGCTGTATGCGGTGGATCCATCAGACCACTGAGTAACAAACCCATCAGCACCACACAAGAAGTTAGGAGCGGCGCATACGGAGGTCATTCGAGGTTACGGGGTCGGTTGGCGATTATTGGAATCCTTCTGCAGCTGTGCAGGCTGTCCACAGTCTGCAGTAAGGGCTAAATCCCCAAACCCATTCTGCTCCAGCTGTTTGGGTTAATCTCAGTTTGGGCACACTTGCCTGTACACATACATAACAGGGTTACATTCACACTTTTCTTAGACGGCACAGGTTTATTAAATACTTCAGCCTTTATCACTTTTCCTCTCGTGTTTCCAGCTGAAGATCATTAGTCTGTATGGAGACAAAGAGGATTTGCTCAGATTAGCTGAAGAATGCCGGCTGCCGGCTCTGCATTGCACTCAGTAAGCTTTCTTTAACCGGTATTTTAACCCTTTCATGTCCTCACTAAGTAAAAGCAGTGAGTAAATTTTTTTTATTTGTTTGGGGCAATAATGAAAACTTTTTTTTTTGACCCCACAATTTTTAAAATTGGAATTATTCATGTCTACCAAACATTTGAGAATGGTTGAGCACATTTAAAGGGTTAATACTGGCTCCAGACCAAAGACTTGGCTTTGCACTCTTTGTACTGATATATAGGCACTTGTATTTTCTCCTTTTGTAAAACAGGAACATCTGATAGCGCCAGGGTGTTATATGAGCTTGTATCAGGGGGATGGAATTATGCAAAGATGTGTTAATTATAGTGCTGCATATTCGCACGCTGTGGAGGTGTTAAATACAGTTCAGTGAAGTACACATGTTGTTGATTATGCTTGCTCTGTCTCTTGTTTTCCATCTCGGTGTCTCTTTCCATACATATACACCAATCAGGCAAAGCGTTGTGGCCTCCTCCCTGTTTCTACGCTCTCTGTCCATCTTATCAGCTCCACTTACTGTATAGCTGCACTCTGTAGTTCTACAGTTACAGACTGTAGTCCATCTGTTTCTCTGATACTCTGTTACCCTGTTCTTCAGTGGTCAGGACCCCCATGGACCCTCACAGAGCAGGTAGTGTTTGGGTGGTGGGTCATTCTCAGGTGTCGTCTCTGACTTTACATCTACAAGGTGGACCGACAAGGAGTGTCTAAGAGAGTGGACAGTGTTTAAAAACTCCAGCAGCACTGCTGTCTGATCCACTCGTACCAGCACAACACACACCAACACACCACCACCACATCAGTGTTACTGCAGTGTTGAGAATGACCCACCACCCAAACAGTACCTGCTCTGTGAGGGTCCATGGGGGTCCTGACCACTGAAGAACAGGGTAACAGAGTATCAGAGAAACAGATGGACTACAGTCTGTAACTGTAGAACTACAAAGTGCAGCTATACAGTAAGTGGAGCTGATAAGATGGACAATGAGCGTAGAAACGAGGAGGAGGTCATAAGGTTATGCCTGACCGGTGTGTGTGTTTTCAGCTTTTACTTGCTGCGATTCTGAGCAGGTGATTTTCTTTTTTAGAGGTAGGTCATGTGTGTGCTGGTCACACGGCTCAAATTCATGTTAAAAACCAAACCTGTGAAGTGCTCTGTGAAAGCGGGGCTACTGCAGCGTCAGTGGCGTGAATTAGGTGAAGGTGTTAAGACTTGCAGTGCATGCTAAAGGCTTTTGAGTGGGTTGGTAAGGTTAACCTGCATTAACGGGAACTTCAGACCATCTCACACAAGATGAGCACCTCACTACTACATACGCTGAGTATACGGTTGAAAACACTGTAAATGTGAACGATTAGGTTTAAACACTATCCTGTAACATTGAAACACGTCACAGTGTATAGTGTAGAAAGCCTGACGGTCTTAAAGGGAAATTCCTCAAACTTTTCTTCATTTCTGCATAATTGGGATGTAAAGTCATTCCGATTGTTTTGATGCGAAACGGTTTATTGTAGAGGATCTTACCAAGTCTTGATTTCGTTATGGTGGTGCTGATAGGAACTAGTGGTCACTATTTCTGAAGTGTAAATATATCCGTTTTATCTAGTATCAAAAGCAGTTGATCTTACTTGTCTTCTGAGTTTCTATATGTAATATGGATCATGGGAAAATAGTGCTAAATCTGAAAAAGATGTATTTGGGTGCTGTTTACAGTATATACCTCTCCTACATGAATGTCAAACACATTTTAGCTCAAAAGCTTATGTCAAAACTGTGGTAAAACCGTACATTTCCATTCCTAGACACCGTGCTGTCTGTTGTTCTCTGTCTGAGGCGATACGTCTGCTCGTCCGCCATATTGGAGAGGTCGAGATCCGCTTGTGAACAAATTCGCTTGTATTGAGAGACGAAGAGTCTCAGGATTAAATCAGCCACAGCTTCCTTACTACTCCACCCATTTACACCACATCTGTTTAGTTCTAATCCTCAGACTCAGATTAATCTGGGCTGCACGGACGGCTCTCGGCAGCTTTTACTACTTTAATAACTGATCGTGATCATTAGAAAGTATTCAGTCTGCACCTGATGGTAAAAACCGAGTTTAGCGCGAGAAACACAAACACACACATCAGCAAATCCATCAGTGTGTGAATCACTTCTAATATTAATACACATAGAAATAAAATAAACCCCCCAAACACAGAAAGAAGGACGGAGTTGAATTCGGCCTCCTATTCTCCAGCTTCTGGTTCCAGTTTTCCCTTTCTGGAGCCTGAAGCTGCTCCATTTAAGGTGGAACGGGAAAACTCAAACGAGAAGCTGGTAAATAAGACTCTGACTTCAGCTTCGTGTCAGAAGGTGCTGACGTTAATCTATTATGAACATCTACACGGATTAAGGAACGCTGGAACTTACCGAGCTGCACAGCTTTAACCATCACTGTAAATAAATAACTACTACATAAAGTTAAGACCCCCTGAATAGACTATTAAATAAAATAACCTGAATATAAAACCAGACGAGGAACAATCACAGCAACAGGTTCTCTGTTCATCACCAACCACACGACTACATCTACACACACACCACACAGACAACACGCCTCACACTGACATGAGCGTGGATCACTGCGTTCCCTCCGTTATAGAATCCTATCCCACTTTCTGAGAGCAGTATTCCTGAAATAGTGGAATTTTGGACAGTGTGTTTCTCAAACTGCCGCTCTGTGATGGTACTGAATGCAGTCCAGCTGCGATGTTGACCTCCCAAAGTGGCAGCGCCACTGACGTGCCTGGCTGCATCTAGGTATGTCTATGGGTAAAACGGTGTCTTGGGCATCAGGCAACATATTTGTAACCATTTTGTATAATACACTTTGTGAGGGAGCTTTTAAGAGGCCTTAGACCTCAGACATCTGGCTCCTATCACCGCCACTGTGGACAGTTCTCAAAGTTTTTCTAGAACTGGAGCTTTTCACATCAAACCACTTCTTAACTATTTCATTATACAGATTTTATTTATTTATTTTTTTAGTGGGATTTCCTTTTACCAGCCACTGAGACCCAGAGATCGAGAGATCCGTCCCAGACCCTGAGATTAATGGTATTGACTAACGTTAATGTAAGAAGGTTTCAGAAATAATTGTCTGGGGTTTTAGGTCTGGTGTTTAAACCTGACCCAGAACATGAGGAGCTTGTTAATGAGATACTTTGTTGAATCAGTTGTGCAACAGTCGTGCTTAGCATGGGGTCCCCATGACTGGAATTTTAAACACTGGCAGTCATTCACAGTAACAGGCTTTTCTCAGCTTCTCCTCGAGCGCAAGAACGGCTCAGCTGCACATTGTGACGTTAAAAACATTCAGATTCACGGTGCATTCACTGAGGAGGAGGGCGTGGACGCTGTTTTATGTTGGTGTCATCAGTGTCCATTTTGCTTCGTGGTGCAGACGTATTGTGTGCATTCCAGAGCCTAGGACTGTCCTATGAAGAGTCCCACTGATCACACTAATGGATCAGGCCTAACGAGGCTGCACGAGACTCGTGAGGGAACTGGTGAGAGAAAAAGGAGCCGCTGCATTGAGTTTGTTGCTTTTTCATTTCTTCACAGAAGTGGAGGAGATGCTCTTATGCAGTACGATAAACTACATGCATACATTTACATTGATGGCATTTGGCTGACGCTCTTATCCAGAGCGACTTAGACTTTGAGCATTTTACACAGGTAGGCAATAGTAGTGTTAGGAGTCTTGCCCAAGGACTCTTATTGGTATAGTAGTTACCCCAGTGGGGGATTGAACCCCAGTCTGCAGCCCAGAAGGCAGAGGTGTTATCCACTACACTAGACCAAACACAAATACTTCTAAATAAAATACGATATACGTATGTCGTTCGTACCCAGAGACTAACCGAAGTCCTGGAAGGATACATCTGATGCATCTTTGAAATCACTCTGAACATAGGCTGCATTTCTAGGCTGCAGATGCTTCCAGGAAGGATCCTTCACTTTGGAACAGCCTGCTATGACTGAGAAATGCAGCCCAGACTTTGGAACGCAGCTGTTGTTCCTTAAGAGTCTTGTAATGTCCTTCACGCCCATTTGTGCACCCTCAACTTAAGACTGCAATGTATTGTCATGACAGACGGTAGACTGCAATAGGATTCTTTGTTGCTCTCTTCCAGCTGAATCAACCTGACCTGGTGGAAGGACTGGTACTCATCAATGTGGACCCCTGTGCGAAAGGCTGGATGGACTGGGCTGCCTCAAAGGTAAAGTGCATCTTATGGCTGGCATGAGTTGCTTTCAGAAATTCAGTTTTTATTGAGTTTTACAAATTATTACAATTATGGCCAGTAAACACTGAATAGCAAACAAGAATTAAGCAAACGCACATAAAACAAATAAAATAAGTAATTACGTAGGTAAAATAGTACATGAATTAATTGAACACAAATGTCTGTGTGTGTCTGTTGTATGTTTTAGTTATCTGGATGGACCAGCAACCTGGTGGACATTGTGATGGGGCATCATTTCAGCACAGTAAGTCTTACTACACTCTGCAGCCTTTAACAGCCCTCTATTGTGAAAGACCCACCCAAGGTACTGTTGCACTCGGTACAAGTTAAGTGAGTGTTTTTGTGTTTTTGGGTTTTTGGGTGGGTGGGTGGGTGGGTGGGTACATATATACTCACTTCTCTTTCAAATTTTCCGGATCCACCTTAAATGCATTTACATGCTGCATTTACATTCAGGCAGAATTTAAGATGAAATGGGAAAATTCAAGCAAGAAGCTGGAATAAGAAGCGACTTCAGCCTCGTAAAACAGCCGAACGGGGAGACATTTTACAATAAGCTGCTCTACTTCAGAGGAAAAGTGTCCTGGCGGAGACGGGAGGAAAACTGAGCTACAGCTTAAAGCAGAGCGAAGTAACGTTAAATCCGCGCTCTCGTTTATATTTCTACTCTGTACTAGCACTTCAGCACACACTGAGACATACTGGACATTAAATGTCGTGGCTCCCAAGGTGGTTTGATTTTTGTTGAAAGGACAAAACGGCTTTTCTTAACATTTGGGTTGTGGCTCCTGATCTAACCCGGCTTTTAATGCAGAGCTGGTTGGATTTCCCACTCATGCAGTTGTGTTGTTATGCGCCGCCGCAGGCTGTCCGGGCACTACGGTATCAAAGTCAAGTTACGATTGTTTTGTCCTAGGATGAACTTGGGGAGAACCAGGAGATCATTCAGACGTACCGTCTACACATCGCTCAGGACATCAATCAGGACAACCTGGCGCTCTTCTGGAACTCTTACAACAGGTATGCCATAAGGTCTGCCTCCTACATTGACTATGGAGACAGTAAGGTAGATGAGTAGATTCTCAGGCCTTTTTCTCTCTTAACAGCCGCCAAGACCTGGAGATCGAGAGACCCATTCCAGGGATTAATGAGGACACAGTCAACACCCTGAAGTATGTGTATCGCAATACAGTTTAGCAGAAAGCCATGGAGCGCAAACGAGCACTCAGCAAATGACTGTATTACAAACCCAATTTCAAAAATGTTGGGACAGTATGTGAAAAGCCAATAAAAACAGAAAGCAGTGATTAGTAAGTTCTGTTTGACCTGTATTGAATTGAAAATGTTACAAAACCACAATATTTACCTTTTAAACTTCACTGTTTTTTGTAAATATGCACGTATTATATATTATATTATATACACTTATTCCAAATTTGATGCCTACGACACTTTGTGCAAAAGTTGGGACAGGAGCATGTTCACTTAGCAGTTGTCACAAAGCAGCTTTACAGAACAATCAGTATTACTGAAAGAAAAAGAAAAGAAAATCCGGGTCCGAGCCCCCATGAGCACCGCCAGTGGCAAGGAAAAACTCCCTAAGACCAGGAGGAAGAAACCTTGAGAGGAACCAAGACTCAAAAAGGGGAACCCGTCCTCTTCTAGTCCACACCGGACAGCAAACAGTGTTAGTATAAAGTATTACAGAACAAAGTAGGAAAAACAGGTGGGCACTGGTTAATTTGATTAGTTTATGATCAGCAGTGGCAGCAGCGGCATCTGAGGGTGAGGGTTGCACAGCGTTGTACTGCAAGAAGCTCAGTGGTGATCCAGAAGGCTGGTGAGCAGTGGGCTCCCTATCAAGGCAGAGAACGTTGCTTGATGTCATGTTGAAATAAGCATGGGATCCTGAAAAAGACGATGTTCAGAAGGCAGCATATGGTGCTCCGAAACAATGTCAGTGTTGCTTTAACCAAATAGGCAAGTTGCCCCTCATACCGTAATAAACCCTGGCTTCAGAACTTTATGACTAGTAACAATGTGGTTGATTCTTTTTCTTCTTTGGCGCAGAGAACATGACATCTGTTAGTCCCATACAGTCTGAAAAGTTGACTCATCAGACCACAAAGCACGTTCCCACTGGGCATCAGTCCATTTCAGATGAGCTTGAGCCCAGAGAAGTTGGCAGCTTTTGTGGACACTGTTGACACATGCCTGGTGTTGTGCATATTACAGTCTTAACTTGCGTTTGTGGACTCGGAGATAACCCATGTTTATTTACAATGGTTTCTCAAAGCATTCCTAAGCCCATGTGGTGATGTCCACACTGAAATAAAGATATGGACCTGTCATTGGGACAGTACTCCTCTTTTCACTGCGGTGGAACCCTCAAGGCTCCATCTCATTGCCTTTAGTCAGGGATCATAACTGAACCATAATCCACTGAAATGATCTGTTCTAAGCTGGACTGACTCCACACACATGTGGAGTGTGGACTCCACACACATCGCCTCGCCTCCAGGCTTTTACTCTACTGCTCTGTTTTAAAACATTCGGTTATGAAAAGGTACAAATACCAACTTTTCACCTGGAGGAACTGATTTAAGCTCCACAATCAGACCTTAGACCCACTGTAGAACCTTTGAGGGAACATTTACACTGTTTGTACCTTGATGATCAAAAATTGTTCCTACACAGAACCTTCATTTCTATCAGTGCAACACAGAAACCTGCCAGTTTTTAATGCAGTGCTGCTTGAGGGAGCAAAAGTGACAGGCATTTGTTGTATTCAGTGTAAATGGGTTTTGGCCTTTGTGCATAGAAATTTATGGTATTTGGCTGACGCTCTTATCCAGAGCGACTTACAGCTTGATCATTTTACACAGGGGGGGCCAGGGTGGTGTTAGGAGTCTTGCCCAAGGACCCTTATTGGTATAGTGTAGGGTGTTTACCCAGGTGGGGATTGAACCCCAGTCTACAGTGTAGAAGGCAAAGGTGTTAACCACTACACTAACCAACCACATCTTAAGAAGAAACCTCTCAAAACACACTTATGTAGTTTTCACAATGACTGTGAAGGTCCCCAGTGTTTTCTTATTTAGGATTTGTTCTCGTTTAAGAGCAGAATCTATTCACACTGAGAACACGTCATGAATCTGACGTAGATTTTTTCTTAGAACCTTTCTCAAGAACACATTTCAGGGAAAAACGTACAAAGATATTGACAGATGAGACTTCTTAAACAATTGGTGCGTTTTTGTCAAAGTGGCGAGCATCGATTGATCGTAAAGGACCTCGCCTTCCCTGAATGTAGGTAGTTTGACCAGAGGAGGATGGGTCCCCCCTGGTGAGCCTGGTTCCTCCCAAGGTTTCTTCCTCAGTTCTGAGGGAGTTTTTCCTTGCCACTGTTGCCCCTGGCTTGCCCACCAGGGGGTTTCTGTACATTCTTACAGTCCTGTTGAAACTTTGTCTTTTCTGAAATCCTGTAAAGCTGCTTTGTGACAACATCCGTTGTAAAAAGCGCTATACAAATAAATTTGATTTGATTTGATTTGAATGCACCTTTAATACCCAAGCATGATTGTATCACCTGTTTGAGACCTTTTTTATTTATATATATATTTTTTAGAACATTTCTGTGATTTTTCTAGTCTTTATTTTCAAATTTCACGTTTCAGTTGTGTTGCAGGCATCAGCTTCTGGAAAGAACATATATTTACCAAAAACAACGAAGGTAGTAAGGTTAAATAAGTAGCTCAGACTTTTTAAAAATACCTTTTTTGTTCGTTTTTTGTTCAGTTCTACTGCTTTCATTCAAATGCACATCAAAGTCGATTTATAAATCACTTTTATTTCTGTTTTATTTACTTTTTTTCCTGCGGTCTTAGTTCTTTTGGAACTGAGTTTATATTTTGCGATGCAAGTTTCCTGTGCAAACTAATTTTTATAAGCATTTTGGTTCATCAAGTCTTGTGTGCAACAAATAATATTAATTTTAGTCCAGGTAATGCAAACTAGATCTTTTTAACTTTACCTTTTTTAAACTTTTAATCTTTAGGTTTAACCCCTTAAGTCTCATAACTTCACAACCTGCATATTAGATTCATAGTAGTTATCAAGTAATTCATTCTTGCCTGATAATAAGTCTTGAGACGTTTAAGGGGTATAAATATTTGGCAAAGCATATTTTAATCACAGTATTTAACTTATTGAAATATGATAGTTTGTCATTGACCCATGTGTGGACGTTCTTATCATTTGGCTCTGTTTCTTGCTTTTTGTCTGTTTAGGTGTCCCGTGCTGCTCATAGTAGGTGACACTTCCCCAGCTGTGGAAGCAGTGGTGAGTGATGATGCTGAAACTAGGGATGCACCAACAAGGGAATTCTGAGCTGACGGCAGTTTCTGATATATTTCATATACAGATATGTTGATGCTGATACCGGTGCTAGTTTGTTTTTCCAGGACTGGACAAGTCATAGAAAACAATAATTACTGGAAAGGTTATGGAATTTCCTGGACTTTCCCCCTGTGCAGTTCTAACCACAGTTTACATGAATCTCAGTTAGCTAAGGGGTAGCATTTAGGATGTTCACGGTGCAAACTGTATCGAAGATGTTTTGACATTCCAACACTGGAAAAGTGAAGGGGCAGTCGTGGGCTGGAGGTTAGGGATCTGGACCTGTGACCGGAAGGTTGCCGGTTCAATCCCCAGGGCTGACAGTCCATGACTGAGTGTGGCTGTCTTACATGTTTTAATGAGACACTTAACCACTCTGAGTTTGGAGTGTTTGGTCAGGACTTGGAGCGATCCAGTCTCCGCCCCAAGTCTGGACCCATGTTACATTACAACTAATTAATTTTAAGTTAAGTTTTAGTTCTAAATTTATTCTGCTCTCTTATGCAGAAAAGGGTCAGGTGGCAAGTTGGTTCCCCGGTCAACCAAATGCAAAGATCATCACAAAACAGCCTTTATGTCCTACTTCGGGACTAGTGCTTCACCCCTCCCTTTGTTATATGTCCCTGAATCACCTTTTGGTTCCCATTACGACTTGGTTTACCAAGAGAACCCTTATTTCCCACCAATCTTAAGATTTTATTTATATATATATATATATATATATATATATATATATATATATATATATAATTTCTCATCCCTTCCATATCAAGTCACTCTGACCTCTTCAAGGCCTTTCGTTGGGCACTTTCCTCATTAATTTGACTTATGGGCTAGTTTTTTGCCAATTCTTCTTTTCTCCAGGTGCCTTATCAAAAACCCTTTTATGTGATGCACTGCCCATGCCTGGGTCAGAGGTTCACGCTGTCCCATGCATGCAAACGTTAGGCCTGTTAGGCCTCAGCTATATGACCATAACTTTATTTCAGTAATTTCTAAGTGGATGATTGTTACAAAACTTTTATTAATTGTATTATTGTATTATTATTGTATTTATTATTGTATCAGCATTTCTGACCGTTTATAGGAATCATTTTGAGGAAAATCAGGCGACTGCATTGGGTAAATCGTGTTCATTAGTTTTTTCACCAAACTATTCCTTTAACCTGGTGCATTAAATGTTTACAATATCAATCAGATCTTCTCTTTTGTCTGATGCCAGTAATAATTGTTTGTATGAGCTTGTGTTTTTTGTGGCTCACCTACAGAAAACATTTCGTTCCAAGTTGTTCTGTTTATCTCAAGTAGCTAAAATGTATAAGGTTGCTTTCTAGGCGAGAACAGCTTGTGCTTTGAAGGTCTTCAGTTGAAACTGTGCCTTGTATGTCTGTGTTGTCGCTCTCTGAACTGACTAAATGGAACCTGATCTTGTCTCTTCTCTCAGGTTGAGTGCAACTCGAGGCTTAACCCCACAAAGACTACCCTGCTCAAGGCAAGAGAACATACTCTGCCTTCCAAATGCTTTCTAGTAGTCCTCGTTTTGTAAGACATGGATGGTTTTACATTTTGATTTTGATTATTCTTTCAGATGGCAGATTGTGGAGGTCTACCTCAAGTTGTTCAAGTAAGCTACAATGAAAAACTGATATTTGAGTAGAGTTTTGGGAGAGTATGACGTCCTGTAGATGAGTGAATTATAGCTGCTGTAGTTTCTGAACTCCATTAAATTCATTTATTTACAACCCCATTTCCAAACAAAGTTGGGATGCTATGCAGATTGAAAATAAAGATGGAATGCAATGATATGCAAATCATGTAAACCATGTTTTTAAAGGAAAATAGTATAAAGACAACATATTAAATGTTGAAAGTGAGAAATGTTACTGTTTTTTGAAAAATATATGCCATGAACGTGTAGATTTTGTTCAGAATCAGTGGTGCCTTCTAAGATGTGCGGATCACCCATGCCATGTGTGCTAATGCCCCCCTATACCATCATGAATACTGGCTTTTGAACTGTGCACTGATAACATGCTGAGTGGTCTTCAGCCCGGAGGACAAAGTGTCCATGATTTCCAAAAAAAAATTCAAATGTTGATTTGACCACTTCACCCCAGTTCATTTTAAATAAGCTCAGGCCCAGAGAAGGTGGCAGCGTTTCTGGATCCTGTTTATATTTGGGTTCTTCTTTGTGTTTTAGAGTTTAACAGCGTTTGTGGATGCAGTGATGAACTGTGTTCACAGTCAGTGGTTTTCAGAAGTGTTTCTGAGCCCATGCAGTGATTTCCACTACAGAATCATGTCTGTTTTTAATGCAGCGCTGCCTGAGGGCCCAAAGATCACGGCCAGCAGATCCTGGTTTTCAGCCTCGTCCCTCACAGACAGAGACTTCTCCAGATTCTCTGAGCCTTTAATGATATTATCTACCATCAATGATGAAAAGCAAAGGTTCTTTGCTGTTTTATGTCGAGAAACTTTCTTCTTGAATTGTTGCTCTATTTGATGGTGCAGTCTTTCTCAGAGTGGTGACCCCCCCCCCTTTCTTCTGAAAGACTCCGCCTCTCTGAGATGCCCCTTTATACCCAGTCATGCTACTGACCTGCTGCCAATCAACCACCAGGTGTTTTTTTTTTTAACATTGCACAACTTCACCAGCCTGTTGTTGCGCCGTCTCAACTTTTTTGGAACATGTTGTTGGCATCAAATTCAAAATGGACATACATTTAAAAAAAATAAATAAATAAATAATAAATTCTCAGTTTCAACATTTGATCTTGTCTTCGTCGTATTTTTATTTTCCTTTTAAAAATATGATTTACGTGATTTGCACATCATTGCGTTCTGTTTTAATTACCATTTAGCACAGCGTCCCAACTGGAAATGGGGTTGTATTTGTTTATTTAAAGCCCTGGGGAACCGACATGTTTCTGTTTTGTAGGTCGATCTTGCTCTTGTGAGGACACGGTATTCATGTACGAAGTATAGCCTATGAATGGCGTTCCACTGACCGAGAAACAGCTGATAAATGCTGCCAAAATTCCCGTTTTGACGTAAATCGGGCACTCCTCATAGTTTCTTCACCATTTACAAGTGGGTTGTCCCACCCACGTAGTTGTATTTTAAGCTACTTTTATCTTTTATTCACTGTTATTTTAAATTTTCTTTTAATTTAAAATGATTAAATGTAGTTATTATTTTCTTTGTCATGTCAATCCCTGTTTTTGTAAACGCTCGGCTACACTGAAAATGAGGGTTGCCCTCAATGTACTTCCGAGTCAAAATAAAGGTTGATTGATTGATTGATTGATTGATTGATTGATTGATTGATTAAGCTATGTTAACCCAACAGTCTCCTTCTCTGTTCAAATCAGAGAAACTGCCAGTGAGGAAGCTAACATGGCAAACATAACGGAGTTATTTGGCTGGGGGATGTACCCCCAGCAGTAAACTGAATAAGAACCTTACCTTCTTGTTATGTTGCCATATAAACACTAGTAGTGGCGGTGGCTGCGACCTTTTAACCTTGCTGGATGTTTAACATAACACTCAATTTGAGCTTCATACAATGAACTTGAACAATGTACGGCATAATTATATTCCATAATTGCCAACTTCTCTTTTCAGCCTGGTAAACTTGCTGAGGCCTTCAAGTACTTTGTCCAGGGAATGGGCTACAGTGAGTATCTGTCTCACTTTAACTCTCTCTCTCTCTCTCTCTCTCTCTCTCTCTCTCTCTCTCTCTCTCTCTCTCTCTCTCACACACTTCGTCTCTCTCGTCAGCCAGTTCCTTCCGTAGAAATCCCTTCTTCAGTGTCAGTCACATGATTGTGTTATTTTCCTCATGTTTTAGTCTGACCTAGGCTGTAGCGGTGTGTCTGAAATGTATGTGATGTGCCTTTTGTGTCTTTAAACATCTTGTCTTTTAAAAAAAATCTCACTGTCAGAAAGTTTTATGTGGAAAATTTCACCTCAGCCACCCTTTTCCACCCACGCAGATGTCTTTTAACACATGCTCTCAGACACGCGCACGCAGTCACACTTTGACCAGTTCAGATGCTGAATTATCTCACTGTAGCTCTGTTCTGTCAGGCTCCGCAGTAAAGCAGCCGACCTTGTCACACAGCTACACTGTGTTATGAAATATTGTTCGTTTTTCAAGTTCGAGATAATAAGCATGATTACTCATAGAGCCCCAGGGGAACTTGCTGTCACATGCTGACATGGAACCAGGCTGAAGTTCCCTTGTGTTATAAATCGCAGCGTGGGTTTGTGACGCTTAACTAACATACGAATTTGTCTCCTGTGTGGCTGTGCAGTGATGCAAAGTCGAGGGAGTAAGTACAGGAGCTCTACGCTGTGAGAATGCCGTGTTGCATGGCCTGCATCCAGCCCTGTGTGGAAGACAACTCTCTCTCTCTCTCTCTCTCTCTCTCTCTCTCTCTCTCTCTCTCTCTGAGCTTTACTACTACTTTTTCTACTAAATACAGTGCTTTTAAGTATTGAGTTAGCTTCTCAGACATCTGGGTGAAACATTTAAATGAATGATTATTTTAATTAAAATATACACCAGGCATAACATCATGACCCCCTCCCTGTTTCTACGCTCACTGTCCACTTACTGTATAGCTGCACTCTGTAGTTCTACAGTTACAGACTGTAGTCCATCTGTTTCTCTGATACTCTGTTACCCTGTTCTTCAGTGGTCAGGACCCCCATGGACCCTCACAGAGCAGGTACTATTTGGGTGGTGGGTCATTCTCAGCATTGCAGTAACACTGACGTGGTGGTGGTGTGTTAGTGTGTGTTGTGCAGGTCAGAGTGGATCAGACACAGCAGTGCTGCTGGAGTTTTTAAACACTGTGTCCACTCACTGTCCACTCTATTAGACACTCCTACCTCGACAGTCCACCTTGTAGATGTAACGTCAGAGATGACCGCTCATCTGCTGCTGTATAGTATGAGTCCTATGGACTGTACTATTCTCAGTCCAGCAGCGACACTGAGGTGTTTAAAAACTCCAGCAGCACTGCTGTGTCTGATCCACTCAGACCAGCACAACACACCACCACCACGTCAGTGTTACTGCAGTGCTGAGAATGACCCACCACCCAAACAGTACCTGCTCTGTGAGGGTCCATGGGGGTCCTGACCACTGAAGAACAGGGTAACAGAGTATCAGAGAAACAGATGGACTACAGTCTGTAACTGTAGAACTATAGAGTGCAGCTATACAGTAAGTGGAGCTGATAAAAAGGAGGTGGTCATAATGTTACGCCTGATTGGTGTGTATATGAAAATTGTGGGTCGTCGCTTATACGTTTTTATGTACATATCTGTTGATGCCGATACATAAAATTCTCTTGTGCTGCTGCTCTACAACCGACTTCAACTATTAGTGAACTGATAATTAACTGATAAACAGAGCTGAAGATGTTTCCATGCTGACTAAGAAAGATGTGCATCACTGAGAAAGAAGTTATGATAAAGTTAAAATTAAAAATACCTTGTATTTGAAAATTTAAGCAGATAACTTATCAAGGAACTACTACAAATAAATAGTGTATTATTTATTATTTAATAGCCTTTTGTTGTTCAGAAACCTGGACTATTGGATAAAGCGTCATGTGTAGCTTATATTATTTCAGCTGTAAGATATTATTTAATTAAAAAAAAAGGCAGGTTGTTGAGATGACTCTGAAAATGTTAGGTACACTACTGCCACAGACACGAGGAACCTGAATGGTTCTAGACATTGGGTAGCTAGCTTGAGTCACCCTTTCAGTATTTTCAGTCTGATCAGCACTGAGCTGTGAGTGTGAGAAAGAATGAGCAAGAAAGCTGCAACCCAGTAAGTCAGAAACTGTTGTTTTGTTAAGAACCTGGTGTGATTAGTCACATTCCTTCTTTATAAGTCACTTGGTATTTTGACCTGTAGTCCAGGCTCTTGACTCTTCTTTACAGCAGAAAAGCTCCATCATTACACACAACTAAGCCAAAAATACGGTAAATCCTTCCCTCAAAGCTGCTGCTAAAGATTCTGCTCCTTACCTACTTTAACTAGTGTGGTCGTCTCAGTACCTTCTTAGAATTTGTCCCTTGTTAAAAGGGTTTTTGGTGGCTTTTTGTTTGTTACTAAGGTTTGTGTGGTTCTTCATGTAGGTTAGATTAGATTAAGCAACCCTCATTAGTCCCACAACGGGGAAATTCCACCTCTACATTGTTTTCCATGAAAACTTCAATGTAGGGTGGGCAGCTAGTCCAAGGCAAGTGGCGGTAGCTGATGCGTGGGCAGCTGGTCTGAAGCGGGTAGCAGTGGATGAGCAGCGTGAAGCTCATGCGGGTCCGTTTAGGAGCTGGTCCGTTCAGACTGATGTTGCATGCAGATCACATTTGAAAGATAATGTGAACAAAGAAAATCAGATCTGGGCCACTTTTACCTGCTGTGTGAACGTAGCCGCGGATGAATCACCTCTTTGGCCCCTCCCGTTCATGCTGAAGTCATTTGGAGTGTTTCAGACTGGGTTGCTTTTTAAGTGAGGTACAATACAGGACCAATCAAAATAGCTGATTTGCATACGTCGGCCTTAAAGACACAGCAAACAGCCTAAGGCATATAAAGAGGTTGAACGAATTATCCCATTTTTTTGGTACGTAAAAACCCACACAAATGTCAAAAGTGAGCCTTAGAGATAAAAATAGAGTATAAGAAGTATATAAATGTGTAGGATATGGGACCTTTAAATCTGATCTAAACATTTTTGGCGACTTTTCTGTGTTTGGAAAAGTCCCTGACAGGTTAATTGTGAGTTCAGGCCTTTGTGGTGGGGTGTCTGGTGGGGTCTCTGGTGATTTCCAGCATGTAGAAAGATGAGCATTAGTCATTTTCCTTCTGTTTAGACTGTATAATGTGGGACCGCCTAAAGCAACCGAGTACAGCTTAACCACAACTGAACTTGCCAACCATATTAGAGGCACAAGTCACAGAGAGGCTGATATACATCAGTAACTGTACTTTCTGCAGGGGAGTATTTGCTTTGTTGGTTATCTGTTGATTGATGCCCTTTAATAAACCCTTGTGGAACAGGGCAGGTTATGGAATAATTATGTAATGGATTGTTGATAAATACCATCCGCATTAATACAACCCCAATTCCAGTGAAGTTGGGACGTTGTGTAAAACAAATAAAAACAGAATACGATGACATGCAAATCCTTTTCAATCAATATTCAGTTGAATACACTACAAAGACAAGATATTTAATGTTCAAACGGATAAACTTTATAGTCCATCCATCCATTTTCTAAGCCGCTTCTCCGTCAGGGTCGCGGGGGGTGCTGGAGCCTATCCCAGCAGTCTTCGGGCGGTAGGCAGGATACACCCTGGACAGGTCGCCAGTCCATCGCAGGGCAGACAGACAGACAGACAAACACAGACAGACACAGACACATAATATGAATAAACGTTGAACATATTTACAGCACTAAACATATTTAAACCCTATACATAATTGCATCAATCATCTTATCTATGCCCTGGAGGGAAGAGGGGGTGGTTTCCAGGCATATTTCACCTGATATCAGTACAATGTCGTCTTAAGAATGCTGACATAAATAGTTATGTATAGTGTTTTAAATGTTTAGTGCTGTAAATATGTTCAACGTTTATTCTTATTATGTCACTACAATGTCATTTATTTCATAAAACATCTTATGTCAGGTTGCGAGAACCGACATAAGCGCTTAATAAATGTTCATGTAGTGCTTCATAAACACATTATTCAGCGCTTATGAATGCGTCATGAAGCCCTTATGTAGGTAGCCTTCAAATAAAGCGTTACCGAAAGATTTAAGACTAACATCAATAATTTGGAGGCGATTGGTCTTATTTGCGCTTAGCTGGTTTCCTGATAACTTTCCATTTGCAATGAGAAACCGAAAAAGTCACAAAGCTGAAGCTGAGAACTCGGCCAAGTTCTCCAGGCAACATTTAAAGTGGAAAATTCAAACAAGGAGCTGGCGAACGAGAAGCGACTTCAGCCTCGTAAAAAGTTGAACATTTGAGAGACGTTTTACATGAAACTGATCTACTTATGAAAAAGTTTCCTGCTGGAGATGTGAGAAAAGCGGCTGTAGCTGAGCCGAAGATTAAAGTAGAGCGAAGTCTGAGTTTCGTTTGTTATATTTCTTAGTCTGTACTAGTACATCAGCACGTACTGAGACATGCAACCAAACGGTAAATGGGACATTAAATGTTGTGGCTCCCAAGGTGGTTTGATTTTTGTTGAAAGGACCCAGTGGCGACCTCTAGCCGACCCCTTCCCTAAGGGACCCTTACATGGTACTATAAGCATTAACCTGACAGCAGTTGGATTGCTAGAAAGGAAAATGACGATTTATTATTTATTTATTTATTTTATTTTATTTTTATGTGTTTTTTAATCGCCCAATAAATGCATTGCGGTTTTGAAGATTTAGATTTTTGTCTGTACTGCTAAACCAAAAACAGTATTATTTATTGACACTCATACCGCTGCATACAGTATATCGCCCAGCGCGACCAAAGAAAAAGCGTTAAATACTTTGATGTATAGTTGTGCAAGCTGTTGGGGAAGACTTGGGGAAAGTCGTAGGTCTGAGTGATTGATTAAGACTAGTATGGCTTTTAGTATCGTGTGGTTAGGGTTATGGTAAAGTCAGAATTACGCTTCGTGCTAAAACAGGTTATGGTTAACGCCGGGGTTTTTGGTTTGCAAAAAAAATATGCAAATGTAGCTTTTGTTGACTGAGCCGGTTCCCTTTTTAGACCGAGAACTCCACCCCGACATCCCCACACTTTCCCCTTGACCCCCCGGCTAATCTGTCTTGTGTTTCTTCTCTATATGACTTCAGTCTTTTAGAAAGTCTTACTGGTAATCTCTCCATTTCCCTCATCTCTCTCTCCTCTTCCTCTTTGACCCCTCCGTCAAATGTGAACAGTCCCCCATGTGCTCCTCAGCCACCTGAACAGCGACTCAGGTACCAGGAGTTCAGACAGCACTTTAGACTTCCAACCCGCCATCTCCACTGTTTCGTCCACTTAGTGTCTGTCCATTCAGTCTCTCTCTCTCTCTCTCTCTCTCTCTCTCTCTCTCTCTCTCTCTCTCTCTCTCTCTCAGCCCTGTCTCCTCACATCCATTCCTCTGTTTCTCCCTGTCTCTGCATCATGGTGTTAAAAGCATGATTGTGTGGTCAGTCATAACCTCAATATGCTGTATGTTTAATGTTGAGAGGGTGCGAATTCAAGCACACTGGTAAGGTTGTCACAGGTATTACTTATTTTGCTCTCTCTCTCTCTCTCTCTCTCTCTCTCTCTCTCTCTCTCTCTCTCTGTCTTTCTTTCTGATGCATTATTTGGCATTAATGCATGCTGCATTTCTACATGGGTTGCGATTCCTGAACATTCATTTTTTCAGCTGCAGTAAAAATGAATTGAAACTTGATCCTGATCTGGGGATTTTTTTTTTCTTTTTGGGAGAATAATGACTAGATAGTGGCAGCACTGTTTAAAACATGGTTTATCACTGTAGTGATTGTATCAGGTATGAAAATAACACCAGTTGTGTCAGATTGCAGTTAGGGCTGCAGCAGTGACCACAAGAATGACAATAGGTAGTGTCCTGACTGTGGTGGCTGACACTTCAAACTTTGACACACACACACACACACACACACATATATATATATATATATATATATATATAGATATATATATATATAGATATATATATAGAGATATATATATAGAGATATAGATAATGTGTGTGTGTGTGTGTGTGTGTTGTTGTTGCTGTCGGAAGAAAACCTTGTATCTCCAAAATGGCAACTTTTCAGGAGAAGGATAAAACCTACTTTACTTTTAATGTAAGTCAATGGAACCAGACGTCTTTCCAGGTCATTTTAGGCCGTTTCTTTTAGTCCATTCGTCATGAAATTTACACACAATGTAAAGACCACCGGGCATTTTCAAATTATGTCAAAAACTGAAAAACATCAAAAATCGAGATACAAGGTTTTCTTCCGACAACAGGGATATATATGTATATACACTCACCAAGCACTTTATTAGGAACACTATACTATCATTAGGTAATGATTAGGTAACGAAGAGCCGCAGGTCTTTCTGGCCCGTGTTGGCATGAATGCATCGTTTTTCAGGGGCACCGTCAAGACCTCAGCATACTTTTTGCTAAAGAAATTCTCGAGGGTGACTGGAAGCCGAAATCGCCTTTGCAAGCTGACAAGCTCCACTAATGTTCACACATTACACACATTACACACGTGGCACACCTCTTTTGTACCGACCAATCAGAGGCTTTTTCGCATATTGAGTTCGCCCAGCTGCCATATGCGCAACGTCTGCGGTTGTGTTTCTCTGCAGTTATGTCATATGGTTTGCTGAAGCCAGGCGAAATATGCTGAGGCCTTCGTTTGGGTTTAGATCTGGTCACTGGTAAGGCCACTGAAAAATTAGGTCATTGTCAGGTTCATGGAACCAGTTTCAGATGATTTCAGCTTTGTGACCGCATTATTATGCTGAAAGCAGCCATTAGAAGACAGTAAGTTATGGCCATGAAGCACATGGTCAGCAACAGTACTCAAATAGGCTGTGACATTCACGCAATAATTGATTGATATTAATGGACCCAAAGTGTGTCTAGAAGACCTTCTCCACTGCATTACACCACCTCCACCTGCCGGGACTGTGCACAGTGCAGGGTGGGTCCCTGGATTCATGCTGTTGACGCCAAATTCTGACCCTACTTCTGTATTTCTCAGCGGAAATCTGCATAGAGATGCTTTTCTGTGGTTCTCTCAGTGACTCTAGCCTTTCTGTCAGTTCGAACCAGTCCGGCCATTCTCAGTCGACCTCCCTCACCAACAAGCAGCTTCTGTGTGTAGAACTTTTGGGTGACGATGTTTTTTTTTCTTTTTACATTCAGAGGAAACTTTACAGACTGTAAATCCCAGAAGATCAGCAGTTACAGAGATACTTGAACCAGCCCGTCTGGCACCAGCAATCAAAATCACTGAGATCGTAATTTTTCCCCATTCTGATGATTGATGTGAACGTTAGCTGAAGCCGCTGGCCCATATGTGCATGGTCTCATGCGCTGCGCTGCGGCAGCGCGATTGTCTGATTATATAAGTGCATGAATGAGTAGGCGTACAGATGTTCCTAATAAAGTGCTTGGTGATTGTACGGTGCTGTGAAAAAGTATTCACACCCCTTGAATTTTTCCACGTTTTTTTCACGTTACACCCACAACCTTAAATGAATTTTATGAGGATTTTTTGTGGTAGTCCAACACAAAGTAGCACGTAATTGTGAAGTGGAAAGGAAATTGAACATCCGTCCATTTTCTAAGCCGCTTCTCCCTCAGGGTCGCGGGGGTTTGCTGGAGCCTGTCCCAGCGGTCCTCGGGCGGAAGGCAGGAAATAGTACACGGTTTTCAAAATTTTAAATAAATAAAAATCTGAAAAGTGTGGGGTGCATTTGTATTCAGCCCCCTGTACTCTGACACCCCTAAATAAAATCCAGTGTGACCAATCGCCTTCAGAAGCCACCTAATTAGTAAACAGAGTCCACCTGTGTGTCATTTATTCTCGGTGTAACTAGAGCTGTTCTGTGAAGGCCTCAGAGGTTTGTTAGAGAACATTAGTGATCAAACAGCATCATGCAAACCGAGGAACACACCAGACTTTTGGGGATAAAGTTGTGGAGAAGTGTAAAGCAAGGTTAGATTAAAAAAAAAAATCCCAAGCTGTGAACATCTCACACAGCACTGTTCAGTCCATCATCTGAAAATTGAAGGAGTATGGCACAACTGCAAACCTACCAAGACATGGCCATCCACCTAAACTGACAGTCCAGGCAAGGAGAGCACTAATTTGAGAAGCAGCCAAGAAGCCCATGGTCACTCTGGAGGAGCTGCAGAGATCCACAGCTCAGGTGGGAGAATCTGTCCACAGGACAACTATTAGTCTTGTACTCCACAAATCTGGCCTTTATGGAAGAGTGTCCAGAAGAAAGCCATTTCTGAAAGCAAGCCATAAGAAGTCCTGTTTGCAGTTTGCCTCAAGCCATGTAGGGGACACATGTGGAAGAAGGTGCCCTGGTCAGATGAGACCAGAGTTGAACATTTTGGCAAAACGCTATGTGTGGTGGAAAACTAACACCGCACATCAACCTGAACACACCAACCCCACCGTGAAACATGGTGGTGGCAGCATCATGTTGTGGGGATGCTTCTCCTCAGCAGTGACAAGGAAGCTGGTCAGAGTTGATGGGAAGATGGATGGAGCTAAATACAGGGCAATCCTGGAGGAAAACCTGCAAAAGACTTGAGACTGGGACGGAGGTTCACCTTCCAGCAGGACAACGACCCTAAACATACAGCCAGAGCTACATTGGAATGGCTTAGATCAAAGCATGTTCATGTGTTAGAATGGCCCAGTTGAAGTCCAGACCTCAGTCCTATTGAGAATCTGTGGCAAGACTTTGCCACACTGTCCATCCAATCTGACTGAACTTGAGCTATTTTACAAAGAGGAATGGGCAAAAACTTCAGCCTCTAGATGTGCAACGCTGGTAGAGACTTGCAGCTGTAATTACAGCGAAAGGTGGTCCTACAAAGTATTTATTTGGGGGGCTGAATACAAATGCATGCCACACTTTCCAGATTTTTATTTGTAAAAAAATGTGGATGTATAAAATATATAATTTCCTCTTCACTTCACAATTACTTGCTGCTTGGTATCGGACTGTCTCATAAAATCCCAATGAAATACGTTTAGGTTTGAGGGTGTAGCGTGGAAAAATGTGGAAAAGTTCAAGGGATAAAATTACTTTTTCAAGACACCGTATATGTGGGTGTATATCGCTAATGTCGGAAGAAAACCTCGTATCTCCAAAACCTTAACTTTACAGGAGAAGGATAAAACCTACTTTACTTTTCATGGAAGTCAATGGAACCAGACGTCTTTCCAAGCCACTTTGGTCCATTCATCATGAAATTTACACACAGTGTAGGTGTTTTTACATCAAAAACTGAAAAACGACAAAAAAGGAAGATGCAAGGTTTTCATCCCACAGCAGCGATATATTTAATTGTGATAACCGTTAATTGGTGAGAGAGCCTGTGTTTGGCTAATTTGTGCTGTTTTTAAATGTTATATCCAGTCATATACAGTGTTCAGCAGCCTAACCAGCATTTATCCAATAATCTCATTGAAAGACGTAGACCTGTTCCTTTTTTAATATCGAGGTACTAAACATCAGTTAAGGGATACATGTATGTCGCAGACCTCCACATCACCCCCACCCTGTTTCTTGCAGGTGGTGATTGCATCATGTGGTTCATTGCATCATTAAAGAAGAAATGTTTGAAGGAAGAAGGCAGCAGCTAAAGGAGAGCAGCCAAACAAGCATAATAGCTAGAATTCATTAAACTATAATCAGCAGGTTCATCAGGTATCAAAATAATCCTAAGCTGCCACCTTCAGTGCTGCCAAACTGGTATCTACATCTTTTTGTGAAGAAAGCTCATTATTCTCCCTGCTGCTTAGAGCACCATGTATCAGGAATGGAATGGCACAAACTCAGTACCAAATGTTTGTGGCACCCTTTCCCACACGACTGTATTCCCCCGCTCTTCAGATCCACCTCCAACCCCATACAGTAGTTCAGTTCTGAATGCTATGCTTTATATTCTCAAGGACATCGACTCACGCTTCCATCTCCCCGCCCTCTTCTCTGTTCCATGCAGTGCCCACTGCCAGTATGACCCGTTTGGCACGCTCTCGTACCCACTCGGCGTCCAGCATAAGCTCGGTGGACGGCGTCCGTAGCCGCACTCACACCAGCTCCCAGCCGGAGGGCGCGACTGCCGGCCCAGGACACGACAACCAGGCCAGACCACAAACCATGGAGGTGTCCTGCTAAACCGTCTCTCTTGCACTCTTTCTCTCTCTGTCTGTCTCGTTCTCCCTCTATTAAAAGGGTGTTACACTGATTTATTTTTTTTCTTGCACCCCAAAATATCAATTGAATTCACTTCCTCAGATGTAAACGAAGTCACAGACAATGTTTGAAAAGAAAAAAAACGAGTGAAAAATACTCGCATTACGTTCCAGTGGTGGTGATGGGAACCATGGCTCGCAGTACGTAGTGCAGATTGTCTTCATTAATACCACAAATCATTAACGCTACAAGTGTCTTGAAGCAGGAATGGGAAAAATAGCACCCAAAGAAAGTTTTTACACTGCGTTCAAGTAATTTACCACCGCAAACTTAAGCTCCCCCAGCTTTGCAGATTGTTAAAACGGCGTTTTAGGGCCACTGTTAGTAAAAATAGAAATAGAAGGCTTTGAGGAAAAATATCGTACTTTTCGAGAAGTTGTAATATTTCACAAAAAAGTCATGATATTTTGGGAATAAAGTAATATTTCAAGAAAAAAGTTGTAATATTTTGGAAAGAGTCACAATATTTGGAGGATAAAGTGGGCTAACTGTAGGGGGACTAACTGTAGGAGGACTAACTGTAGGAGGACTAACTGTAGGAGGACTAACTGTAGGAGGGTCTAACTGTAGGGAGGACTAACTGTAGGGAGGACTAACTGTAGGGAGGACTAACTGTAGGGGGACTAACTGTAGGGGGACTAACTGTAGGGGGACTAACTGTAGGGGGTCTCGGTTGCTGTCCTGGCGCCGGAGCTCCACTCACTCCCGTCTCTCTGTGGATCATTTTGATCTTCATCCTCACTGTCTGTGGAACTTCATGCCCTCTTTGAATGGGGAGATGAAGCCCCCGATAGCCATGTAGACCACCCTACTTTATTCTTTAATTCTGCTATTTTTAATTTTATTAACAGTGGCCCTAAAACGCAGTCGTAGATTACAGATATGAAAAAAAATTTTTTTTGGTTGTTGAATTTCTACATTTTTCTGCAAAACAATCTGAATAACTTTATTTACTGTTCAACACGCAAATTATGCTTATTTTTATTATTTTCATTATTATTTTATTTTTAAGTGGAATTCCCCTTTAATTCTGAAACCAGAGCGTTCTGGTGTTACGAAGGGATGCAAAGTATGACTGTTTGTACTCAAGATGTGTTCAAACTATTGCAATGCAGTCATATTCTACCTTATATTCAGACCTTTCTCTTCTCTTTCTTCACTCCTTTCTTTCAGTTTTACTGTTTTTCGTCCAGGTACTGTTTGTCCTTTCCGTCTCCGTCTCCTCTCGCTGTGTACATATTTAGATGAAGGCTGATGTCCTGAGTAGAAATGTTGATATTCAGAAGGCACTTGTTGGTGAGAGAGGTCCGATTTGTCCCTCTCGAAGGTCTTCCTCTCGCTCGCCCACTACAGAGGACTCGCTCGCTTGTCCCCCTCCTCCTGCTGTTCATTCTGTCTTCAGTGCAGTTCTGTTACTCCTTTTTTGTGTCCGGGAAGGTTCTGTTCTTATTTTTATGACTCCTGTTAATATGTTGTGCTTTGTGTTGATATTTTTCTTTTGGTTCTATTAATTGCAGAGTAGTTGTCAACAGCCTTGTTTGACTGTACCTTATTACCCGCTACTGAGAAGCATGTCCCTCTTTTCAGTGTAATATATTGGGAGTGTATTTGCTTTAGTTTCGGTGTTTCCGCAGGTACTGTACACCTCCTGTTCTTCCCCTATTCGCTCTCTCATGACTCTGCGTGACCCACTAAGCTTGACATGCAGCGACTGAGCAGTTGACCCGTCCGTGCTCCACCCTCAGCTGCACTGTTTCGTAGCAGCTGTTTGACCAGCTTTACAGAACCTTGACAAAAAATCTGTGAGAAATAGTTTTTCTGGTTTTAAATGCTAAAACAACTGAGCTCTAATATGTTGGTGTAGCTCAATGAAACTAGACATGTTGGAAAAGATGATGCTGAGTTTGTGACCTTGTTTACGTTAAGCTGAAACAAACAGAAGAAGAACCCTGTTTACTGACTGGGAGCTGGAAGAAAACCTCATATGTCCATTTTTTGCTGTTTTTCAGTTTTCGGCATAACTTGGAAGTACCTGTTACCCTTTACATTATTTGTAAATTTCATGACGAATGGACCACAAGAAATGACCCAAAATGACTTCTTTCCACGTCTGGTTCCATTGACTTGCATTAAAAGTGAAGTAGGTTTTTTCCTTCTCCTGTAAAGTTCCCGTTTTGGAGATCCGAGGTTTTCTTCCAACAGCAGCGATATACAAAAACATGACATGGGCGCTACAATATCTCAAGAGAGTGAAAAGGGTTTTTGTCAGCTTTTCCAACCTAGCTGATATGAAAACACTGTATTTATGGGCGGAGCATGAATGGATATTACATTGTGACACACAGACCAGGCGCGAAACTTTTAAATAAGAGAGATTCTGTTTTCTGATTAAAACACTTATATGAGCTGGCGGGAAAAAACCTGGCCAGAATTAACCAGACTGTAGATGATGATCTTTATTTGTCTCCAGTTATGTCTAGAAAGCGGAGGCACTGTCTATCACTGGAGTTGTTTTAATATTTAAAACTTTGGAGCCCACCCCTTTTACGTAAATGTACACCTCACACATTCACACAAAGATAAGTTGAAGAAGGGGTTTGGTTCTGACTCACTCCATCCCTCCTGTACAGTGGGAAGCTATTCCAGTATACTCAAACTGTATTATTTCCTCTATTAGATTTTGTAGCTTTATGAATTCTATTATTATTATTATTATTATTATTAAGATGAATATTATCGTTGTTTTCCTGGGTGGGTGTTCACTGTTGATCTATGATTGTGCTGCTGCCTTGATGCTTGTGGTGATGATGCATAATGCTTTGTCCTCCAAGCATATAGAGGGCACTGTACTACTGCTGTCTGCTCAGTATATCAATTTGTACTAATAACTAAATAAAGTTAGAGGTTGTACATAAACCTGGTGTCATTGTGGTGTTTCATGTGGGGGGGGGGGGGGGGGGGGTGGTGGTGCCAAACCCAGCAGTCATCGGGCGGAAGGCAGGGACACCCTGGACAGGTGGGTGGCCAATATGATTTGCTATTATTGTGATAATTATGTGACGATATGCTGTTCAGAGTGTATCGTGGGTATCATCAGTATCTCAGGAACACTGAACAACTGCATGTGTTGAATACAGTAAAAAATAAATAAATAAAAGACAAGATTTTAGGGAATTTCCAAAAAGTCTGTAAAAGAAAATCTGAATTAATATAAGAAGTTTCCAGTGTAGCAGCTGTAGCCAGTCAGCAGTCTGTCCATGGTGTACGTACACACACACACACACACACACACACACACACACACACACACACACTTTCACTCACTAACACTCACTCACTCACTCACGGCACCTCCACACTTTTACTCCCCGTGGGTTCCGTGGGTAATATAAATGTGTGTGAGGGGGGTGAACAGAGTGAAGTCACTGAAAACGGGTTATTTTATATGTTCTTCACTGAAAATGAGCGAAGACCAAGAATCTGAGGCTGAAATAATAAGAAATCATCAATTTTGAAAACGGGTCCCACAGACCTGAACACCACACAAGGATTAATGAGGGCCCCCTTGCAGTTGATGGAGGGACAAAATATCTACTAATATAATAAATTATTATTTAATAAAATATTAAATCTACTAGAGCTGATGGAGATTTTAATCACGGCATTAAAGTTTTTCACACCGTCTTCAAGTATTTGCGCTGTCCGTCTTCATTGCCACCCACCAAAACCCTGCGAACATTACCACGGCAAGCGGTTCTGTGAGGACGTAGTGCCAAGCATGCAACTTTCATGCCTGACTAAACTTACTGAGGGTCCCACCCCAGTGACAGGAGGGGCACTGACCCAGCGACAGTTTAATACTTTAATTTCTGAGAGTGTAGAAACAAGTAGGTGGTTGGTTTCAGTCAAATTAAGTCATTCCACTGCTGTTTTACAGATAAACTAAATACTCCTGGTGTTAAATGAGGGGTGGTAAGTTGGTGGAGCTGCACTTTCACATCGATTCCCCTGTAAAGAAACACTCAGCCTCCCCGTCTCTCCTGGTATCAGTGTAAGAAACGGCCGAGCAGGAAACTGTTTATCTAGAATAAAAAGCCGGACGGACTCGGAGGAAACCGCCTGTCTGTGCTGTTGAAGGAGAATCACAGGGGGCTTCATCTCCCCCCATTCAAAGAGGGCATGAAGTTTCACAGACCGTGAGGATGAAGATCAAAATGATCCACAGAGAAACGGGAGTGAGTGGAGCTCCGGCGCATTATGGCAGCCCCCCAATAGTTAGCCCACTTTATCTTCCAAATATGATGACTTTTCTCTCAATTTTACCACTTTTCTCTCAAAGTATTACCACTTTTCTCTCAAAATATTACCACTTTTCTCTCAAAATATTACCCATTTTCTCTCAAAATATTACCACTTTTCTCTCAAAATTTTACCACTTTTCTCTCAAAATATTACCACTTTTTTTCTCAAAATATTACCCATTTTTTTCTCAAAATATTACCCATTTTTTCTCAGAATATTACCACTTTTCTCTCAAAATATGACCGATTTTTTCTCAAAATATTACCACTTTTCTCTCAAAATATTACCCATTTTTTTCTCAGAATATTACCACTTTTCTCTCAAAATATGACCCATTTTTTCTCAAAATATTACCACTTTTCTCTCAAAATATTACCCATTTTTTTCTCAGAATATTACCACTTTTCTCTCAAAATATTACCCATTTTTTCTCAAAATATTACCAATTTTCTCTCAAAATATTACCACTTTTCTCTCAAAATATTACCACTTTTCTCTCAAAATATTACCCATTGTTTCTCAAAATATTACCACTTTTCTCTCAAAATATTACCCATTGTTTCTCAAAATATTACCACTTTTCTCTCAAAATATTACCACTTTTCTCTCAAAATATTACCACTTTTCTCTCAAAATATTGCCCATTGTTTCTCAAAATATTACCACTTTTCTCTCAAAATATTACCACTTTTCTCTCAAAATATTACCACTTTTCTCTCAAAATATTACAAATTTTCTCTCAAAATATTACCACTTTTCTCTCAAAATATTACCAATTTTCTCTCAAAATATTACCACTTTTCTCTCAAAATATTACCTATTTTTTCTCAAAATATTACCCATTTTTTTCTCAGAATTTTACCACTTTTCTCTCAAAATTGTCTGCAAGTATTGTAATGTTGTGTTTTTGCCATGCAGTATCGACACTTATTTGTACACAACATTCATTGCAGTTTGGAACAGACGGCTCAGATGCTTCCACAGCCTGTTCACACCGAATGAAAAGAATGAACTTATAAAGGACTGAGAGTCGCGGGGATTCACCTGCAGTCAAAGTGTTCGTGTTCAGCATGAATGGTGTTGGCTTGACTGCTGCTGGTGTTGCCCTTTGCATGGTTTCTCTTCTTTGTACTTGTGCAGGAAAACAAACCTTCAAAGACCTAAACCCCACACATGCACTGCTGTCTTTACAGCCTATTCTCTCTTTGTCTGGCTGGGCTCCGATTACAATCACCATTAAGCAGTTTCAAGCCAATTGGGTTCAGATCTGGGATTCGTATTTTGATCTGCAGAGACTTCCGCAGCTTCTCGGTTGAAATTTTCCGACCAAACTCGATTTTCCGACCGCAATCGACCAGCTTCGGCTTGTTGCTCTTCTCTTTGTACATCTGGCCACAGGTGACACACTTGAGACGGTGCTATTTATAGAATCGCTAACGTAAGTTCTAGAACTACTCAGCACACACAAATACCCAGAGTGCTGAAAGAGAATCAGTGATAAGAGCTGCTAGAACGCTGAGTCCATTTTCCGTCGAGTACAGGACGCGAAACGAGGCAGTCATCGGTTGTTTGTGTCTATCTTGCTTCATCTTTCCACCTGATGAGGTTTTCTGACTTGGTAATACAGCATAAACTCAGCCCTCGCTTGTGACCCAGAAGCAAAGTTCACCACCCTGAGTAGCTCTGTTCGTTATGAAGGCCTGTATTTGAAGGCAAGTCATGTTACTGGCATCGATGATGAGCTGTTATGATTAGTGATGATTAGTGTTAATGGTCGGTTCCACTCACTTCATCATGCATTACAGACCTGATTCTGCAGAAATGCCTCCCACCAAATTCACATCTTCTGCTCTCAAGCCATTAAAATTTTTATTGTAGTTTATTTTTATTTCTTTAATTAAGTTTTAACTTTGGGTCCATTCCTTATCCATCTATTATCTGCCTGTTAATATGCAGATCAGTTCTTTTTTCCACTAAAACAGTGTGAATATGTTATTATTATGGTTATAATTTGCATCGTGCTATTTGGGAATTCAGTTTGTTTCAAAGAAATTGACCCATCAAGGCATTTCTGCGCATGCTGACCGGTATTTCCCCCAAGGTGGGGAGACCCAGGTCGAAGGGTGACTGTGATGAAGCTCCCCAGTGAAGACTGACCATCTCGGTGAATCAGTAGTGGAGGCAGTGTTTGTTATTTTTGGACTTCTAGTAAGATTTTAAACAACTCCTTCGTCCCTCATGCATGTTTAATCCTTTAATCTGCAGCCTTATTGTTCAGTTATGAATATTACAGATTGACATTATGACTACTCATTATTGTTTTCTCAAATTTCTCAGTGAGTCAACTCAGTGATTCATTTGCGTGATTACAATGCATGTGTTAAATTGCTGATGGTCTCTTACAGGCCCGTTTATGTGGTCATGATTTACAGCCCCAATTCCAAAAAAGTTGGGACGCTGCGTAAAATGTAAATAAATGTAAATATAAAAAGAATGCAATGATTTTCAAATCTCATAAACCCATATTTTATTCACCATAGAACATAGAACACATATCAGATGCTGAAAGTGAGACATTTTACCATTTCATGAAAAAGTCTTTGAAAGAGAAGTTCAAAGTTTTTCTCTGGTTGCTGAACTTCAGCCCATCTTATCTTCTGAGAGACTCCGCCTCTCTAAAATGCTCTTTTTATACTCGGTCATGTGAGTGAGTTGCAAACTGCTCCTCCAGCTGTTTTTTATTAGCACCACTTACCAGCCTTTTGTTGCCCCTGTCCCAACTTTTTTGAGATGCGTTGCTGCCATCAAGCTCTAAACGAGTTGATGTTTTTCATGAAATGGTAAAATGTCTCACTTGTGACCACTGATGAAGGACTAGAGGATGACCAACGCAAACGGTGCAGCAGCAGATGAGCGGTCGTCTCTGACTTTACATCTGCGATAACGTAGGAGTGTCTAATAGAGTGGACAGTGAGTGGACACAGTGTTTGCAAATGACTGGCACCAACCACCAACTCACTCCAGCGCTCCTGCCGTCTTCCAGCATTGGTGTTATTGAGCTGCACGGCGCTGTGATTATACTCTATAGCTTCAAAACATCGTGAGAATACCGAATCCTGACCCCTGTCAGCCCCAGGGTGGATTACCCCCGATTACCTATATAATCAACAGTGACGGCCACAATTCATTAATAAATAATTATAAATAATTCAGTGATTGCTGTGAATCTGCTTCATAATTTATGCAGGTGTGAGAAATTGATGCGAGGGCCAATAAACATAAACACATTCCTCTCTTCTGCAATTTCAGACTCATCTGTGCGTCAATGTCTGGGTGTCAATCAGACCTGTTCGTCACAGGAAGCTGCTGCTGGTGCATGGTGTGTGTTTGTGTGTGTGTGTGTGTGTGTGTATGTGTGTGTGTGTGCGCTACATAAAACACTCTGCCTGTCTCAGTGTGTATCAGATGTTTGAGCCCCAACCGCAGCAGGATCTTCTCACAGCACCTATAGATCTAGGCAGGAAGCTTCATCACACAGCACTTTCATTCAGGCCTGAACTTCTAGCTCACTTGAGGAGAAACATCACCTCTCACTGGAGATAAGCTTCAAAAGGCGACTCCGCGAGGAGCATCTGGACCGGGTTGTTTTTTGAAGGCCTTTTGTTAGATACCCACCACACAGAGGGGCTTCAGACCCAGCCGTACTGCACAGCACATACCGGGTGGTCTTCAGCGTTGAAGGACGGCAGACTGGTATCAAAGCCTGGTAAAGGAACATGAGGTGAGTATAACCTGAAACCAGTTCTCCTCTCGCTCGTTTGTTTTGCTTGATGTGCGGCTGAAATACGAAAAAGGCTTTTGTGGAGAAGAACTGAGAATACAGAATGTATTGGTAGTGATTCTTATCTTCAGTCAAGCAAAGCTCTTACTTGTTTGTTCTGTTTCATGCATGAACTTAAAGAGAAAGATCCACTTCTCAAGCCCGTCACGTGTTAAACGCTCTGTTTGAGGAAAGGCCTCGAAAGCTGCTTCAGAATCGCCGCAGCTGATTTGATCTCGGCGACATCGGTTTCTTTCAACGACAATCTAAAAACAAAAAAAAGTCCAAACTCCCAAACTGAGCCAGAATGGTTCTTTGGAGCGATGCTGTGCAAGAAAATGCAGTTTTGGTTCCATAAAGAACCTTTTGTGTGAGTTGCACTGTTATAAACGAGTGTAAAGCAAGGCGGGTTTATTTATATGGCACCTTTCAGACACCGCTGTCATTCAAAGTGCCAGAAAATAAAGAACCGGATTAAAGTTTGAAGAACCTCCATGTAATGTAAAGGTTCTGGTTTCCCTATAAAACTGTTCAGCTAGGCCGAGAACCAGATAGGTAAAATTAGTTTTTAAGAGTGAGGCAAAAAATATTGTACCAAATGGGATGTGACCACAGCAGAACCCTTTGGAAAAGTTCTTTAAAGAACCATATACAGCGGTTTCTACATAATTGAGGCCTTAATTCATGCACATAACCAAATTGCAGTATTCATATGGTTCTTCATGATAACACAGAAGAACCATTATTCCAGTGGATGGTTTTAAGAGAACCATTTTTGCAAAGACGTGTGAAGAACCTTTTTGAAGTGCATTGAACCTCTGCATGACAAAGTGTCTAGGAAGAACATATAAGAAGAAAAAGTTCTTTAAGCCTTTAAATAAGAGTGTTTAACTATTGAGCATGGAACCCTTTTGAAAGGCTCTTTAAAGAACCATATACAGCAGTTTCTACATATTTGAGACTGTGTTCCAGGCACATAACCAAATTACAGTATTCATATGGTTCTTTGAGTTGTACTTTGCACGATAACACAGAAGAACCACCTCTGGGTCCCTAAAGAACCTTTTAAGGCATTTAGACTTTTATAAATGAGATGTGCAAGTGTAAAGAACCTGTTGAAAGTTTGAAGAACCTCCATGTAATATGAACGTTCTACACCAACCAAAGGTTTTTCCTATAAAACTGAACAGCTAAGGCAGAACCTTTTAGGAAAATGTATATATTTTTATTTTTAAGAGTGAAGATGCTGTTGGCTACATTTTTAGCAAAAAAAAAGGTTCTGTGTTGTACCAAAATGGGTTCTGACTACAGTGGAACTCCATTGAAAGGTTCTTTAAAGGACCATATACAGCAGTTCCTACATAATTGAGACCTTACTTCGTACACATAACCAAATAATAGTATTTATATGGTTCTTTGAGTTGTCTAAGTTCTATGTACATCCCGGGTACTTGTGCATGATAACACAGAAGAACCACTATTGGTTCCCTAAAGAACCTTTCGAGAGGTTTACCCTTTTATAAATGAGATGTGCAAGTGTAAAGAACCTGTGGAAATTTTGAAGAACCTCCCTGTAATGTAAACGCTCGACACCAATCAAAGGTTTTTCCTATAAAACCAAAAAAAGTTCTGGCTACCGTGGAACCCCTTTGAGAGGTTCTTTAAAGAACCCTATGGAGCAGATTTACATAATCGAAACCTTAGTCCATGCACATAGCCGAATTACAGTATTCATGTGGTTCTTTGAGTTGTCTAAGTTCTACGTACATCTTTGGTACGATGCGCAACACCATAGAGGAACCAGTATTGGTTCCCTAAAGAACCTTTCAACGGATGGTTTTTAAGAGAGCCGTTTTTGAGAAAGGAGAACCTGTGAAGAACCTGTTTAACGTTCACTGAACCTCTACATAGCAAAGTTTCTAGGAAGAAAAATTGGTGAACCTTAATGTTCTCCGAAGGTTCTTTACGCCTTTAAGTGAGTGTGGAGCTACTGAGCACGTATACCTGTTGTCTTTACTGAAGAACCTTTGAACAGTGTTTTTTGTTGAGTGGCTTCAGTGCGGTTCCCTTTGATGTTTGTGAAACAATGTGCGCGTGATGCCTCGTGTCTGCTGTTCAGTAGTGAATGTGGTGAAATGTTCTGATCACGATATTTATCCACGTGGTTCCGGATATTATTTAATAATTAAAATAAAATCTAAACTGTAAACTACATTAATATCAAAGAAACAGACTGTGCATAGGTCGGAAAGTGTCCTTGTATAGGAATACGCTCAGTTTGTTAGCTAGAGTCCTTCATTGGCCGGCCAGCATGTGTTTGCATGTAGGGTAATGTAGTGGTCAGTGGGGCGTGGGTTATTTCAGTCTCTCTGCTGTGAGGCCAGTGTTTTTGGACCTGGAGAACCTGATGGCTCAGTGAGACCCATCTGTCATACCAGGTGACCATAAGCTCATCTGCTCTGCATTGGGTCAGCCTCAATGCATTAGAGCAGGAGTGTCAAACTCACCACTAAAAGGGTCATATTGAAAAATCTCATCAAATCTGTGGGCCAGAAAAAAACGTTTTTATTTGAGTTATTGTTGCGCTGGAACTCGAACTGGTCATTGTTTATTCAAAATAAGCAGTAAAGTACAGTCACTCGTAGTGGACCTTGAAATATTACATGGACACCTGAAATACTCAACATTTAAAAGACCCCAGGACCTCAGTCTTTTAAAACTACCTATTGTCTTGAACTGGACACCTGGGATCCTTCCTTTGCCACACGTTTATTAAGACCTGGACTCGATTTCTGAGCTGCTGAGCTGACCCTGGGTGTTTATGTTGGTTGACCTGCAGCTGAAATGCATTTTGGTGATATAACTGGTGTGGAACTGTGTAGAATTGTGTAGAGCTGAGGTGTAACCGCCGTCCCATAGACTGTTTTGGAGTAATAGGGTCAGAGCACATTACAGTTACAGTGCATTCTGGGGACTGTAGTGCAGCACATTGTGAAACAGGCAAAAAAATAAATAAATAATAAATAAAATATGTAAAAAGTAAAAGTAGTTAGTATAACCAGCGGTGGACGAACTACACAAACCAGGTACTTGAGTTAAAGTAGATACCCAAGGTAAAATATTCCTCCAGTAAAAGTAGAAGTTCCTCCCTTTAGACCTCCACTTGAATAAAAGTACTAAAGTATTTCCCTTCAAATGTACTTAAGTATAAAGTAAAAGTACTAAAAGAGTAATTCTGGCTCTGATGTCCTGTTATCATTTTTATAACCAGACTGGCTTCATGAAATGTAGTGGAGTGAAAGGAAAAAGTCCCCAGAACGGAGAAACTTCAGTACAGATACACCAAAAAATACTAAAGTACAGAAACTCAGTTACTCAGTTACTCAGTTACTGTCCACCACTGCTCTTTCTTAGTAAGGTGGCAGTGTTTAGCCCTTTAAAATCCCAGACTGATTACATACTAAGGTTAATTTTTCAGTAACTACAGGGACTTCAATGCAAACTGACTGTGTGGAGTAAAGCTTTAGGCCTGCCGGTGGGTCTTGGGCTTTTAAGGGCATAAAAATAATTTTAAAACAAATAGAAAATCAACAGAAATTGTAAATAAACTGTCAAAATTGGTCTAATCTGTTATTAGGTGTGTTACTCTGAAAACTGAGCACCGACTGCTGCAGTAGAACTATTTTTATCAAGCGCTCTCGCAGTCCCCGAAAAAAAAACCTCTCAAATTACTCCAATTCGTTTCTTCAGACTCTTGATGATCACAACAGTTACAGGAAACATCTCGGCAGCAGCCGCTTCAGCGTTCGCCTGCGGCTTTACTCGTCTGTACTCCTCTCTGGCTGCTATGTGGGTCAGAAGCATGAAAACCAGACAGTTTATTGCTAATGAAGCAGCGAAAGGGTTACTGCCGTTGACGCAGGTAACAAGGTAATGAAAACTGACTGTTACTGCAGTTTGGCTGCATAGGTGTTTTTGCTCACAGTGGTCGGGTGTCAGCATTGCTCTCTCTATTTTTAGCTCGGCCTCTTTCTCCTCCTAAGAGTGATCTGTTTGTGATATTGAAACTGTGGTTGGAAAGTGTTGGTCCAAGTGAAGAAGCGGTTTTTCAACATCCTTCCTCCTATTGTTCAAAAAAACCAGAGACGAAAAGATCATCGTTAATATTTTCGTGATTAACGGATGGAACGAAGCCATTTGAACCCGTTTGAAGTCGTTTTGAAAAGGAAATGTAGTTTAGATTCGGCTTTGCGGCTTTGAGCCTTCGTGCGAGGGGACCGCAGGGTCGTGAAAGGCTTTTACTCGTTTCATTTAGTTTGTTTCTTTATTTCTTTTCCATTTTCCACATTTTTGAATGACATCCGACGTGTGTAATGCTGCATGTAATGTATCGCTGTCGTCTGAAGGAAACCTCATCTCCAAAACCTCAACTTTACAGGAGAAGGAAAAAACATGCTCAACTTATAATGGAAGTCAATGGAACCAGGCGTTTTTGCAGGTCATATTGGGTCGCTTCTTTTAGTCCATTCATCGTGAAATTTACATACAACGTACAGAACAACAGGTGTTTTCAAATGATGTCAAAAACTGAAAAATGAGATGAAAGTCAGAAATGGAGATGCGAGGTTTTCTTCCGAGAACAAGCTGTTCTTGGGGAAATGCAGTGATATGAAATCAAAACCTCTCTTTTATATTTTGCTACTAAAAGTAAGAATAGGATTTATTTAGAAGTTCCCTTTCCACAGCTCGAAGTTGCTTCACAGAGCTTCCAGAACAGACCAACAATATAGGCAATAGACATGAAATATCACGAGTAAAACGAAAAAACAAGGAAAAGAACAAAAAGCACTTAAGTGCGCTGAAGGTGGTAACTTGCCTTTTTCTGCAAATCTATTTAGTTTAAAATGTGCCAGAACTTTTGCACAAGCCACATTTCATGTTTAACGTTTTTTCCAATGTGTTAACTTCTGCAAATAAACAGTAATTGTGCAAAAAAAAAAATTCTTTAAAGGTTTTTTCCCCAAAATAGCTTGTTATGAACTTTGTATAACAGGCCTGTGATGTTTCAATTTGTATATCCAAGCACAGGAATATAGACAGTATATATGTATATAAGAATTACATGCTTTGTTAAATTTCTTAATGAAAGCACATCATGAGCAGTGAACCAAAACCCAGCACTTTGCATTTTTCTGCACATTTTAGTGGACAGTTTCTATTTACTTGCTGAGTTTAAAATGCGCCATAACTTTTGCACAAGCCACATTTTATGTTTACCCTTTTCCAATATGTGAAATTCTGCAAATAAACAGTAATTGTGCGTTAAAATGTGTGTTCTCTGTAGAGGATGTGTGCTCATTTTCTCAATGAAAAATATTTAAATAAGCAAAAATGATTAAGATAAAATAATTGACAAATAAATTAATTAAACTAGAGCAAGGTACGCGGAAAGATGTGCAATATATACAGGATGTGCACTTGACCGTGTGAAAGAAACTCAGTAACTGAGTAAATATGATTTCAATATTTATATTTTTCTTGGGAACAGATTTAATTTATTCATTTATGCATACGCTTTCAGATCATCATATCTTTTTTGAATTATATAGTATTGTGCAAGTAAGTGTTTTAGGCAGTAAATATATTAAAAATATTAAACATGGAAAGCTGTTTACCTTTATATTATATTTGAATAATATTAGAATAAATGCCAATAAACATATTAAAGTCACCATTGCCGAAGCTCAGTTATTATCCAGGCCCTGCGTCAGTTCATGAATGTATTTATGGTCATTGTTATTCTGATGAAAGACACATTAATACCGGTAATAATAAAAGTTTACCTTGTTTTCTTTCCAAATTCGTTTTCATTCTTTGTGGCAAAATTGCCTTTACGTGCCTTTGGCTTGATGTGGAAACGACCGCAGACGTGCATTCAGATGAAAACTCTTTTGTGGAAGGAAATGAACTGAAACTGCCCCCTCAATGTGCTGTTCTGTCTCCAGCCTGCAGATCCTCTGACCTCCACCCATAAGCGCTCTGGACTAGCATGGGCAGTAGGCCCAGTAAAGGCCGGCGTGGAAGCAACTCTCATGCTGTCCTGCTGAACCAGGAGGAGCCTGCTGAGCCCCACGCCATGGGTGAGTTCCACACATACGCTACCACACATATGACATGCATGCAGTTCTGGAACGTCGCAAGAACCTTAAAGCAAAGCTGGAAGTGCAACCAAGGAGAAGAATTAGGTGTAAAGCCCAAGGTAGTATTATGAGGCTACTGTTGCCTTCAGCGGGTGTCACTCATGATGGGGAGAAAACGGTCATTATTTAATAACCTGTAACTCCGTGTGGAGTTTGCATGTTCTCCCCGTGTCTGCGTGGGGTTCCTCCGGGTTCTCCGGTTTCTTCCCACAGTCCAAAGACATGCAGTCAGGCCAATTGGATGTGCTAAATTGCCCCTGGGTGTGAGTGACTGTCTGTGTCTGTCTGTCTGCCCTGCGATGGACTGGCGACCTGTCCAGGGTGTATCCTGCCTTCCGCCCGATGACCGCTGGGATAGGCTCCAGCACCCCCCCGCGACCCTGGCGGAGAAGCGGCTTGGAAAAATGAATGGAAAAAGAATTTATAAATAAAAAAATAATACATACATAATTTTATTCCATTTTAATTAAATGATTGGTTTCATATTTTTATATGCAAAAATAATTTTTGAATGTATTTGGAAGTTTTTTTAAATACAAGTTTTACAGGAGAAGGAAAAAAACATTCTCTACTTTTAATGCAAGTCAATGGAACCAGAATTTTCTCCACGTCATTTCGTGTCGTTTCTTTTGGTCCCTTCTTCTTGAAATTTGCACACAATGTAAAGAACAACAGGCGTTTTCAAAATCTATCAAAAGCAGAAAAAAAACTAAAAATTCCTTCCAGAATCTCAGGATTCATCATCGCGCGTTCCCGATGGGATACTTACAGCTTTCTCAGCCATTTCAGAATCATCTACAGCTGAGCTCATCAGTCTGGACTTCTTAATTATTCCAAACTTAATTATTCCAAGCTTTTGTGTCATTTTATGTGTTTATCTGCCGAGACGTTGTTTTGTATAACTGAAAACTAATTCAGCACATTTCCTGACAGATGTTATATGTGGTATTTAATGGGATGCTACAACCACAGCAGACAGAGGTTAGGTTGAAAATAAGGGCGAGTGCAGACGTTTGAACACACCCAGATGGAGTTTGCTGTATTGATTTTCAGACGAGCGAACGCCTCCCCTGTTTAAACATGCCACTCTTTCTGCTAACGTTGGTGCGCGTGACTTCATGTGATTTCTGTTTATTTATTTCATCATGAAAATGAAACCTGTGCGCCGTAACCTCTGCACATGTTCCCTGTATGTTAAATTCGGCAAGTTGGCCGTGATTGTGTGTCGGAGTGTGCAGAAGTGTGTTCACTGTAGAGGCTGTAACGTTTACACAGTTACACGTGATAAAAATTCCACTTTTGATCTTTCTGATCTGAGACCATTGCGCTTCCTTTGCTGCTTGGAATCAAAAATCTGCATGTTTGTGTTGGAGAGAAGCATGAGGAGATGTGAAGACGCGTTCCAGCATGAAGCGCAGCAGTGATGTGGCGAGGCGACGAGGCTGCGGCACCGTGTTTTTGCTTATCTCAGTCTCTGTGTCTCTCTCTCTCGACAGATAACGGCAGGTATGTAGTGGTGGCCCTGTTTGACTACCCGTCAGGAGGTCCGTCGGAGTGCAGCATTAGGATTGGGGAGAGACTCAATGTGCTGTCTGAGTAAGATCCCGACTAAAACTCTTACTAGCCTATTATCTGGGCCAGTGTGTTGTTATAACTGAGTTTCTGCAGGTCAGAGGATATATGAACCGCACGCTCCCACTTTAGATTGAGTGTCTCTAATAACTGTGTAGTTACATGTGAACAACATGTGCAACAACAATGTAACTACTAATACTTAGTCAGTGTTACTGAGGGAGTACAGACGTACAGCTTGTGTAATTAAACATGTATTAACTTCAGTTTTGCCTCATTTAATTACACAAGTGTATCTTAATAGTTGTAACAGTTGATTCTCTCTCATGTAATTACACAAGGGTAATAACACATGTAATTACATTCATAATCAGACTAGAGCAGCACGTCTTTTCCAGCAGTAAAAGGAAATATATAATAACTTCCATTAGACATTATTCAGACTGTATCTGCCAGCTGTTCTAACATTTAGCCAGTGTTTATGTTGGCAGTGCTGAGACACTGGAACCAGTTTCAGCTGTAAACCAGTCTGTAATGTGACGGACCAGCAGATGCCCCCTTATATTAACCTGGAACTGTTATAACACTAATTAAACGCTGCATTTCCCCCAAAGCAGCGTCTGTATAACCACTGCATTAATATACAGTACCTACATAACAACTACACAGGACCTGTCCGCTTAATTTAAAGTGTAACTGTAACACTACGCTAGACAGTTCCTGTGTAGAAGATCCTCTTGTGTAATTACACAGGCTGTACTTCTATAATGCATCTGTAACAGTGCCTGACTCAGTGTTGTTGCATGTGGTATTAAAGTGTAACTACGCAGTTATTAGAGACACTTGATGTAAAGTGGGACCGATTGCACTAGAGCTAAACTGAATAGCACTAAAAAGCTGCTGTGTTTGTGTGTTGCAGTGAGGGAGAGTGGTGGAAAGTCAGTTCCTCAGCCACAGGAAACGAGAGCTACATCCCCAGCAGCTACACAGCGAAAGTCTTCAACAGGTACAGCTCTAGTTTTACACTGAACATGAAAAGTGGTCTAATGTGGCAGCTGACTTTACCTCTAATAACAGGAAAGTGACGCTTTTCGCAGATTTGTTACCTTAAATGCAGCCGGACAGCCAAAGTAACTGGGGCCCACTTCGGTTTAGCAGTGGAGCCTATAATACTAATGTAGCAAGCAGTAGAAGACTGTACCCTCCAAATAGCAGCTTCCAAATCACTACACACCTGCGTCAATAGCATGTCAGACCACGTAATCACGTCTGGTTATGGAGACTTGCTTAGGTAGCGTCTGACACTGTTCTCTGTATTGCGTGCTGTGTAAGAATAGATCAAGGTGTTGGTGGCTTCTTACCAACGTTAGTCTGGTAGCCACTGCTGCTGTTATTACCAGAGGTGGACAGTAACTCAGTAAATGTAATTGGTTTCTGTACTTAAGTAGTTTTTCGTGTATCTGTACTGAAGTTTTTCCATTTGTTTATCTGTACCTGATCTGCCTCTCCCTCCTCCTCTCTTCCTTCCTCTGATTAATTCTCAGTTTCTCTCACATTGTTTTTATCCTCCTTTGTGCTTTTACACTGTGAATTGTTCGCTGTTCTGTAGTGTTTTGTCTGCTTCTGTCTCTAAATGTCAGTGTTCGGGAAGTCTGTAGTCTACGTGAGCCCAGGTGCAGTATAACGTGCACGACTTGCGTTGGTGGTAAATGTAATGGGTTTCTGTATTATTGGTGTATCTGTACTGAAGTTTCTCCGTTCTGGACTTTTTCCTTTCACTCCACCACATTTCAGAGTCTAATATCCGACTTTTTCCTCCTACATTTTGAGAAATCTGTCGTTCCTTTTGGTTTCTGTGTGTATAAAAACGTCACATGTCAAAACGAAAGAAGCGCAAAGCCAGAGCACCAATCAGGGCCCAGCGGTCACTTTGTTTAGAGCTGGTTTTGACCTGTTGGTCATACCGACCCAGTGCAGCACGCGGTTCAACGTCAGCGCAGCAGCGTAAAACTTTGGGAGAGTCTGTTCAACATAAATGATGAACTAACCTAACTTTGTGTAAATAGAGCACAATATAGAAATATGTCCACATATGCAGTCGAGACTGACGCGGCTTTTTTCTGAATTTCTACAAACACCATTTCATTTTATAGTAAATGAGTTTGGGCTGGTTTATGTTTATGAACAGACGCCTACAGATCAACATAGTAAAGGAGCTCATCTGTGATCCTGAGTTTAAAGCCAGTTTTTATTCAACTTAAACTTGGAACTAAGTTGTAAATAAATCTGAAACTGAAACTTTGCTTGTGTGTAAAAAGTGATTTCAGAGCCACTCGGTTCTCCCTGATGGAAACTGTTTACCTTCAGTGTTTTGTGCTTCTGATCATTTTAATAGACGTCAGCGTCACTAATTAATGACGTGCCATTCTCCTTAATGGAAACAGGCTCCTCCTCTATTGCATGATCGTTGGATCCGGGAAGTTCTATAATGCATCCAGCTCGAAAAGTTACGATTTTCCCTGAAGGGTTACTTGAGATTCTTTCACAGGACCGGAGATCCTCTGCTTCGTTTGATCAACAGCTCTGTTTTACTCAAAGAAGATAGCGATGCCTAAATATGTAAATCATGAGGGTTTTTTTAAAAATTAATAAAGTTTTAATTAGGTATCCCCCCCAATTTTATTTATCACTGTTGTTAGAACAAAACCTCGTATCTCCATCTTTATCGTTTTTCAGTTTTTGATATAATTTAAAAACGGCCGTTGCTCTTTACACTGTGTGTGAATTTCATGATGAACGGACCAAAAGAAACGGCCCAAAATGGCTCGGAGAAAATTCCGGTTCCATTGACTTACATTAAAAGTAAAGTAGGTTTTTTCCTCCTCCTGTAAAGTTTTCATTTTTTAAATACGAGGTTTTGTTCAGACAACAGCGAAATACATTTGTACATATTGTAGTTTATTATTTACATTTATTATTCTATATATTAATTTATAACCAGTAGCTTTAGTGGGACGCATGGGTTCTAAGGGGGGGCTGGGTTAAGGCCAGAGGGTGAGGGGTTGATGCAGAAGGACACGTTTTGTTGTCCTCAGTAATGCATAAACCTGCACTTAGTAAACACTTACATTACAACTAGCCTATGGTTGAGCAGCTGGTGCAGCCACTGGAAAACATGATTAATCATGTTATTTATGGTACAGTAGAGTCGGTGGTGTATTATAGCACTGACATGTGCTGATATATTACAGTAATCACACAAATGACGTCATCGTCATCGAGTGATTCGAGGGTCTTCCACTGGGGGGGCACTGAATCACCAGTACAGTTTCCAATATGGGGTTGTATTTAAAGGAAATGTGAATGAGAAAGATGGTAAACAGCGCATGGGGGTGGGCATGTCTTGGGGAACCAAGGGGGCTCACAGCTGTGTACAGTGAGAACTGCTTTCCATGTATGCAGCTCGTTCTCCACAGCAGCTCTGCAGACTAGTCATTCATGTAGTGTTTATCTGTACCTGATCTGCCTCTCCCTCCTCCTCTCTTCCTTCCTCTGATTAATTCTCAGTTTCTCTCACATTGTTTTTATCCTCCTTTGTGCTTTTACACTGTGAATTGTTCGCTGTTCTGTAGTGTTTTGTCTGCTTCTGTCTCTAAATGTCAGTGTTCGGGAAGTCTGTAGTCTACGTGAGCCCAGGTGCAGTATAACGTGCACGACTTGCGTTGGTGGTAAATGTAATGGGTTTCTGTATTATTGGTGTATCTGTACTGAAGTTTCTCCGTTCTGGGCGACTTTTTCCTTTCACTCCACTACATTTCAGAGTCTAATATCCGACTTTTTCCTCCTACATTTTGAGAAATCTGTCGTTCCTTTTGGTTTCTGTGTGTATAAAAACGTCACATGTCAAAACGAAAGAAGCGCAAAGCCAGAGCACCAATCAGGGCCCAGCGGTCACTTTGTTTAGAGCTGGTTTTGACCTGTTGGTCATACCGACCCAGTGCAGCACACGGTTCAACGTCAGCGCAGCAGCGTAAAACTTTGGGAGAGTCTGTTCAACATAAATGATGAACTAACCTAACTTTGTGTAAATAGAGCTCAATATAGAAATATGTCCACATATGCAGTCGAGACTGACGCGGCTTTTTTCTGAATTTCTACAAACACCATTTCATTTTATAGTAAATGAGTTTGGGCTGGTTTATGTTTATGAACAGACGCCTACAGATCAACATAGTAAAGGAGCTCATCTGTGATCCTGAGTTTAAAGCCAGTTTTTATTCAACTTAAACTTGGAACTAAGTTGTAAATAAATCTGAAACTGAAACTTTGCTTGTGTGTAAAAAGTGATTTCAGAGCCACTCGGTTCTCCCTGATGGAAACTGTTTACCTTCAGTGTTTTGTGCTTCTGATCATTTTAATAGACGTCAGCGTCACTAATTAATGACGTTCTATTAAAAGACTGGTTTACCAAGAGAGACGCTGGAGGACTTTCACCTGAAATGAGTTCATGAAGCCAGTCTGGTTATAAAAATGATAACAGGACATCAGAGCCAGAATTACTCTTTTAGTACTTTTACTTTATACTTAAGTACATTTGAAGGTAAATACTTTAGTACTTTTACTCAAGTGGAGGTCTAAAGGGAGGAACTTCTACTTTTACTGGAGTGATATTTCACCTTTAACTCAAGTCCATGGATTGTGTACTTCATCCAAATCTGATGACTGGTACTGTAACTAACAATCGTATTACATTTGTGTGTGTGTATGTGTGTGTGTGTGTGTGTACAGGTGGCAGTTTGTAGGACTCAGCAGACAAAAAGCAGAGGAACTGCTTCTTCTCCCTTATAACCAGCCTGGCTCCTTTCTCATCAGAGAGAGTGAGTCTGAACCTGGTAAGTCTGTCAGAGCCATAAAATCCCTATAACTACTTATACATACAGTCTATAAGCACCATTATCCATTCAATCCATATGAACAGTTATATAGTCATACAGCCCATAAAAACCCCTATCCACACAAAATATCTCAGTAATCATCAATACAGTCCCTATAAATAATTATCCATAAAATCAGTTCTGGGTCATTCTACAGAAGCGTCCACTTCTCGGTCTCTCCATAGGAGTCACTGGTGTTACTGACCGTCTCTGGTGTTCCACATAATAAAGGAAACACCAGAGACGTTTTTAATGATCAACGCATTTCACAGAACATCAAACCGCACGCTGTCCATCAGGGAACGTCCACTAAAATATGGAATTTAATCCATTTGTGTTTCTATTTTTTCACATTGACCTCAGAATAAAGTCGGTCACACCAGTGACGTCAGCTAAAAGCTCCGTATGAGATCATGAGCTGAATGAGAAGATCTCTGAGAACTGAGAGACACAGTGGACTCACCATGAGCTTTTCTCCATAGATCCTCAGAAAACAGGTCAAAGGAGGTCGAGTGACGTCATCGGTGTGACTTTTATTCCAGAATAAGAGTTTTTTGTTTGGCGGTAACACCAGTGACACGACTCCTGGGGACTTTTATTATATATTTTATAATATTTATTTGTTTTCTTTATGTCATTGTCATATATTCTATAGGCATGTAGAGATTATTGTAGTCAAAAATGCAGAAAAACGTGTTTTTACCTCAAAATATGACCTCAGCCTTCACACACGACTGTGAGGACGAGCTCTTCTGTGGTGCTTTGAGTTCTAGATGATTGATTTAAAAAACAATATTGATGAATTGAAGCTCAAGAAGGTGTAACTGTTAAAATTGTTAAAACTGTCGCTCTCTCTCTGTCTCTCTCTCTCTCTTTCTCAGGTGCTCACACTCTCTCATTGCGCAAGAGCAGTAGACTGGAGCGGCATTCAATCAAACACTACCGCATCCACCGCATAGAAAACGGCTGGCACTACATCTCCCCCCGGCTTACCTTCCCCTCTCTGACACATCTCGTCGAGCACTACTCAGGTAAACACACACACACACACACACACACACAGTTCACACAGCATACACGTAGATACCCAGGCTTTTATTACTTCACCTCCCCCTTATCTGCTCATAGCTGCTGTCGGAAGAAAACCTCGTATCTCCAGAATAGTAACTTTACAGGACAAGTAAAAAACCTACTTTACTGTTAATGTAAGTCAGTGGAGCCAGAGATTTTTTCCTAGTCATTTTGGGTCGTTTTTTTTGTCCTTTCATTTTCAAATGTAAACTCAATGTAAAGGGTTTTCAAATTATGCCAAAAACGAAAAAAAAAGTCAAAAATGGAGATACGAGGTTTTCTCCCGACAACAGCGTCATATTTTCTACTCATGAGTAAATAGGTACAATAGACTTTTAAGTATTTTGTGTTAACTTTTACTCTTTTACTGTAACGTTGGGATGTTTACTAGGGGCTCTAACAGGATTGTTCGCGTCTGTGTGTGTGTGTGTGTGTGCTTTTTGCTCAGAAGTGTCTGAGGGCTTGTGCTGTCTGCTGAGAGAACCCTGCTTCATTCAAGGTTCCAACAATGTTCCGGTGGTCAGCGGTCCGCCTCCAGTAGCAGTCAGGAAGCCCACTCTGAACTGGAAAGATGTCAGCAGGTCAGTAACGAGTAGGCCAGTCAGTAAGGAGGAGAACACATGATCACTGTAGCCAGTGGATTCCAGTGACGAGTGAATATGCTTTGAATATGAAGTAAATCAATTGAAGTGAAGCAAGACGCAAATGAACACACGCAAAAAAAAAAAAAAAAAATATATATATATATATATTATATATTATATTAAATAAACATACACAAATTTATATATATATATATACATTTAAATAAACATACACAAATATATATATATATTTATATATTTTATTTATATATATATATATTTATATAGTTTATTTAAATGTGTATATATATATATATATATATATATATATATATTTGTGTATGTTTATTTAAATATATATATATATATATATATATATATATATATATATATATATATATACACACTTAAATAAACATACACAAATTTTATATATATATATATATTTAAATAAACATACACAAATATATTTATACATTTAAATAAACATACACAAATATATATATATTTATATAGTTTATTTAAATGTATATATATATATAAATTTGTGTATATTTATTTAAATGTATAAATATATTTGTGTATGTTTATTTAAATATATATATATATATATATATATATATATATACACTTAAATAAACATACACAAATTTTATATATATATATATTTAAATAAACATACACAATTTTTTATATATATATATATATATATATATATATATATATATATATATATATATAAAAGCAGGAAAGTTATTTTGATAAATATTAATAGAAAATTAAAATAATTTTGTGGATTGACTTGAAGGGGATGCCTCAGATGACAGCACTAAACACTAAGACGGCTAAAAATGAAGGGATTCTTTGCACGATTAAGAATTAAAAATAGACATTTACACTTACGATCTTTCATTCATTATTAGCTGTGCTCACGTTTTTGCTGAAACTATCTTTAATTGGCGCCATTGAAGAATCTCATAAAGGGTCTCACAGTGATTAAAGGGGAATTCCACTCATTTTTCCAAATGACGGTATAATTCAGTCACTGAGATATCAGCAGTGTCATTTCGAGTGGTTTGATGGAAAATGGTGTATCGTAGATGAACTGGCAGACTCCGATTTCTTTAGAATAGTGGTCAGAGGAACCAGAGGTCACAATGTCTAGAGCACAAACTAAACATTTTATTTACTATCCAAAATGACCAGTGAGTCTACACGTGGCTTTCATGGACATTGTTGATAATAGTGATAAATCCATTATTTCACCACCAAAAATAAAAACGTCTTTGAGAATTATTTCGCCTTATAGTGTCTCGCATGAACATCTCCACCATGAAAGGATTAAAAAAGGTAGATTTTAGGCCAAAATCCGTAATCTACTGTAAAACAGTGTCTCAGACATCAGACAACAGATCAGATAATCCTGTTTGAAGTAAATCTCCAAAATGGGGACGTTACAGGAGAAGGAAAAAACCTACTTCACTTTTAATGGAAGTCAATGGAACCAGACGTCTTTCCAAGTCACTTTGGGCCGTTTCTCTTGGTCCATTCATCATGAAATTTACACACAATGTAAAAGAGCAACAGGCCTTTTCAGATTATGCCAAAAACTGGAAAATGAAAAGCAGCAATATTCACTACTATGAACCGTTCTGGTGTATTTTACACTTCTGGAGTCTTTTAATCTGTTCTGAGTGACTTTGTTAGCGTCTTAATGACTGCATTCCCAGTGGAATTTCATCACTACTCTTCCTGGAGATCTAATGAGAGTCCTTAGTTTAATGTCATGAGCTGAATGAATCTCAACTGCATTCTTTTCCGGTGTTGATTTACTGTTAATACTAGGACTTACAGCAGGACTTGTACAACAAGGCCCACTGAAATGATGAAACTAAGCAAATGCTTATCTAACTGAAGTATTTATTTATCCATTTTAACAGCTCCATGATCTTTGGGCCTCAGAAGGAGGGGATGGAGGAGTCACTTGTCAGCGAGGGCCTGAAAGAGGCTATCAGCTCCTACCTTTACATGACTGAGGAATGCGGGGAATGTAGCGGGAACTGGGACACATGAGACGACCGAGTGTGAGGAAGGAGAACGAGCAGAGGACTGAACTCTTACGCACTACTACTGACAGCAGAGAGAAGCTGTGGAGCCGAAATGCGGACAGATTGAGCTCGGCGGGGATGGACGCAGTGTAGTCCAGGCCTTTGGGCAGTGCAGGACAAATTGAGACGGATTACCTAGAGCCAGTGCCGGACCACAAGTACTCTGTGGTCCCGTAAAGACGACTGCTCAGTAGTTCAGTAGTGGTGTGACGATCTTAGAGACGCCGCATTTCTTTGAAGGTCCAAGTCGATCTCTTACAGATCGTCACTTTTGTTCCAGTGTGGGTGCTGGAGGTGTTCGCGTCACAGATTTCTGTGTGGACTTTTTCCTTGGAGGCATGAAAGAAAAAAGGAAACCGAGAGAGAGAGTGAGTGAGTGAGTGAGGGAGCGTGTGACAGAGAGAGAAGGCTGTGCTAGTGGGAGGGGGAAAGCAGCTGGTTTGGGCGAGCGCTCGTTTCCGCTGCTCTCGCACCTCCTGAGGCTCTTTTTCGGTTTACACCCTGCACCTGAGTTTTGGCGCCGTGGATGCGAGATTTCAGAGAGTCGAAGCACAAAGTGAAAGACTGAGAAGACTTTGAGACCCATGAACTTTTTTCTTCCTATTTTATTTTTATTTTTATTTTTGACTGATTTATTAAAGAATCTTCACCAAAGATTGGATCCATGTTAGATTTAACTGACAGATCTTATTTGATGCTTTGTAAGCTTTGCAAATACAGTACATCTTTAAATCCACCATGTGTGTCGTGTAGGATGTGGGCTGGGTTGTACAGCATGTTTTGTGTTAAAGGCTGCTTGAAAAAGTGAAAGCGCTTCTTGGTCTTCTCTGCATGGGTGATGCGAATGAGAAGAAATACAAAAACCCGCAGTTCAGGAAATGGTTATGAGGGAGGGAGGGAGGGAGGGGGCAGAGACAGAGGAGAGAGGGAGAGAAAGAGGAAGAGAGAGGGCGAGACAGATAGAGGGAAGGAGAGGGAGGGACAGAGAGAGAGAGAGACAGAGAGAGAGGGAGAGACAGAGAGAGAGACAGGGAGGGAGGGAGGGAGAAAGAGGGAGAGAGAGAGAGAGAGGGGGAGAGAGAGAGAGAGACAGAGGGAGGGAGAGAGGAGGGAGAAGGAGGGAGAGAGAGAGAGAGAGGGGGAGAGAGAGAGAGAGACAGAGGGAGGGAGAGAGGAGGGAGAGGGAGGGAGAGAGGGAGGGAGAGAGACAGAGAGAGAGAGAGAGAGAGAGAGACAGAGAGAGAGAAAGAGAGAGAGAAGAAGGGAGAGAGAGAGAGAGAGAGAGGGGGGGGGAGAGAGGGGGAGAGAGAGAGGGGGAGAGAGGGGGAGAGAGAGAGAGGGGGGGAGAGAGGGGGAGAGAAAGAGAGGGAGGGAGAGAGACAGAGAGAGACAGAGAGAGAGACAGAGAGAGAGAAAGAGAGAGAGAGAGAGACGGGGAGGGAGAGAGAAGGAGGGAGAGAGAGAGACAGAGAGAGAGGGAGAGAGAGAGAGAGAGAGAGAGAGGGACAGAGAGAGAGAGACAGAGAGAGAGAGGGACAGAGAGAGAGAGACAGAGAGAGAGAGAGACGGGGAGGGAGAGAGAAGGAGAGAGAGAGAGAGAGACGGAGAGGGAGAGAGAAGGAGAGAGAGAGACAGAGAGAGAGAGGGACAGAGAGAGAGAGACAGAGAGAGAGAGAGAGACGGGGAGGGAGAGAGAAGGAGAGAGAGAGAGAGATGGGGAGGGAGAGAGAAGGAGAGAGAGAGAGAGACGGAGAGGGAGAGAGAAGGAGAGAGAGAGAGAGACGGGGAGGGAGAGAGAAGGAGAGAGAGAGAGACAGAGAGGGAGGGAGGGAGAAGGAGAGAGAGAGAGAGAGGGACAGAGAGAGAGAGACAGAGAGAGAGAGAGACGGGGAGGGAGAGAGAAGGAGAGAGAGAGAGAGAGACGGGGAGGGAGAGCTTGTGCATAGCTGTAATAAACTCATTACTTTGCTGTTTTTCACAACTAGTTTTGAGACGTGAAACACAAAATACAGGCATATGCAAAAGCCTGATCACTGCTAGTCAGATGACATGTTGAGTTGTTTTAAGTGAACATAAGTTAAGACTGTACAGAGACACTCCTGCACATTTTAATACTATATATATATACAGGGTGAGTCAAACGTCACAGGACACCGTTTTATCTTGTCACAAGCCTCCACGATGCGGTGCTGAATGTGTTTTGTTGAAGATTTTCTCAGCATCAGTTTGTTTGAGATGACCCCAGAGATCAAAGTCCATAATAAAATAAAAAATAAAATAAGATAAAACAGTGTCTTGTTTTATATATATATATATACCCTGTGTGTATATATATATATATATATGAAATATATGATTAAAACCTCGTATCTCCAAAATGGTAACTTTGCATGAGAAGGAAAAAACATTCTTTACTTTTAATGTAAGTCAATGGAACCAGAACTTTTTATAAGTAATTTTAGGTCATTTCTTTTAGCCCATTAATCATGGAATTTACATACAATGTAAAGTAGAACAGATATTTTCAAATTGTGTCAAAAACTGAAAAACGAAAATGGAGATACGAGGTTTTCTTCTGACAACAGCGATATATATGTGTGTGTGTGTGTGTGTGTGTGTGTGTATGTATATATATTCTATATATATATATATATATATATATATATATATATATATGTATGTATGTGTCACAGACTTTGATGGAGAACATACAGACTTCAAAGGCAACGTTCACACCATCTGAGCTGGAGCGGATATTAAAGTTTCAACACCATCTGAAACTGAGGTTTTACATACCACACTGGACACCTTAACGCCTTGTAAAGCTACTAGTTACTCTAATGAAACATGAGCGTTTCTCAGGCTGCTGGTCAGGGAACCAGGAAGCAACAGCATGTAACTCTCCAATGGTCATAATCCAGCTTTTATAGGTTGAGCCACCTGCTGGACTATATATATATATATAGATATATATATATATATATATACAGTACTGTGTAAAAATCTCAGGCACCCAAGACACATTTTCAAAATCCATTTATTTGTGTAGTTGTGTTTGTGTTGTGAGAAAAGTGTTAATATTGGAATAAACAAAATTTATAGAATATTAATAATGATATATAAATAATAAATAGTGATTATCTGGATGTTAGTGTGTTTGTTTGACCATTTCCAAACCTCTCCTCGAGGAAGCCCAATATTATCATCATCATCAGCATCATTGCCATTGACCGCTTAATCCAGATCGGGTTGCGGTAGCAGTTGGGAGAGCAGAGAATCCCAGAAGACCCTGTCGCAACTTCCTCCAGCTCATTTTCTGGGCTAAGACCATGGACTTAGATTTGGAGGTGCTGATCCGCTTCACACTCAGCTACAAACCGCTTCTTTTTGCTTCTGCCACCGTTGCGGCTGCCACCTTTTTCGCCTTTTGGTACCTCTCTGCTAAGTCGGGAGTCCTTCGGGCCACAGCAAAGTCGATCATTGACGTCTGACCAAAGGAGCTCTGGTACCATGTACACTTATGAACACCCTTGTGTTCGAACTTGGTGTTCGTTATGGACAATCACTGCCTGGCACAGAAGTCCAATAACAATTCACCATTCGGGTTTAGATCGGGCAGGCTCTCCCATTCATTCCCATCCAGGTCTCCCATTCATTCCCAACATGAGCATTGAAGGCCCCCAGTAAGACTATAGAGTCTGTAGGCGGGACCCTTTCCAGAACCCCGCCCACTCGCTCCAAGAGGGCTGAATACTCCGTCCTGTTGTTTGGTGCATAAGCACACACAACAGTCAGAGTTTTCCTCTCTGCAATTTTAATTCACATTGAGGCGACCCTCTCGTCCTCCGGGATAAACTCCAACAGCATCGCCGCCAGCCAGGGACTCGTGAGTATCCCCATTCCCTCCCGGCGCCTCTCACCCTGTGCAACCCCTGCGTAGGAGAGGGACCAACCCCTATCAAGGAGTTTGGTTCCAGAGCCGACACCGTAGGTCGAGAAGAGCCCAACTATATCTAGTTGGTACCTCTCAACCTCCTGCACAAGTCCCCCCCCCGTGAGGCTACATTCCATGTGCCAAGAGCCAGTTTCTGCTGCAAGGGCCTAGGTTGCCAAGGGCCCCCCTGCAATCTCCTGCTGTGCAGCACTGCACCGCTCCCCCATGCTGGACCTTGTGGGTGGTGGGCCCACATGGTCCCCCCCACGTTGCTTCTTTGGGCTGAGCCTGGCCAGGTTATGTGGGCTGCCCAGCAACCAGGTGCTCACCTGGGGGGACACTACCCCCAGGCCTGGCTCTCCCTGTATCGTATCTCAAAAATGGTAACTTTACAGGAGAAGGAAAAAACCTACTTTACTGTAATGTAAGTCAATGGAACCAGAATTCTTTCCTTGTAATTTTGGGTCGTTTCTTTTGATCCATCCAATGTAAAGAACAACAGGCATTTTCAAACTATGTCAAAATACAAGGTTTTGGAGGCAAGCAAGGAGGGCCTGGGTTTGATTCCCCGGCCGGGCGACCAGGGTCCTCTCTGTGTGGAGTTTGCATGTTCTCCCAGTGTCTGTGGGTTCCTCCGGGTTCTCCGGTTTCCTCCCACAGTCCAAAGACATGCAGTCAGGCCAATTGGACATGCTAAATTGCCCCTAGGTGTGAGTGACTGTCTGTGTCTGTCTGTCTGCCCTGCGATGGACTGGCGACCTGTCCAGGGTGTATCCTGCCTTCCGCCCAGTGACCGCTGGGATAGGCTCCAGCACCCCCCCGCAACCCTGACGGAGAAGCGGCTTAGAAAATGGATGGATGGATGGATAGAAAAGCAACAGAACATGCCCTTTGACCTAGTGCCCTCAAACAACTGTGTGTTGTATTCCACGCTTCAAAACTGGTTCTGAAAGGGAAAAGCAACATGACTCGTAACATGACTAGGGCATTCAGTCTTCTGTACCCACTCATCTCATTCATTCTTCCTTTACGCTGTTTGATCATCAGAGCACGTCCTCTGCAGAACTCACTAGAAGAGGAGGAAACATTAAAGTGAGACCAAGCAAAGCAACATTCATTCTAAATGACGCTTCCTAGACATCAGTTTAAAAATCAATCTGCAGTTCAGAAATGACCACAGAACCCAACCTGCAGTTCAGAGTCTGGCAGAAAACTAATACCCTGTGTTTTTGTTTGAAAAATGACTTCTGGAAGTCGTAGCGGCCCACCTTCGTACCCCCACTGCGTAGTGGTAATGAATCTGGTTAGCTTATCTGCCATCATGTCAATCGGCTAAAAGCTCAGACGTTTTCCATTTAGTAAACGTTTTGAATAGACCTGCTATTCATACAGGTTATATACTTAGCTTTTTAGTATAATGAAGACATGGGATACAAAAAGAAATAGATTAATAATAATAATAATAATAATAATAATAGAAAGGAACATAAATGAGATGTACCAATGGCCTTATACGACCAGTAATATCAGGGATGATGGAAACATCACAATCTAAATGACTGTCAGTGTGTTTACCCTTGTGTGGTGTTCAGGTTTTTAATGTTAACCAAAAGAAAAAATGATGTGATTTATTATGATTTCAGCCTCAGATTCTTGGTCTTTCCTCATTTTCTGTGGAGAACATATAAATTAACCCATTTTGAGGGCCTTAACTCTGGTCACCCCCCACACATTCATATTACCCATGTGGTGTTGGGCTGAACCCGCGGGGAGTAAAAGAGTGGAGGTGCTGTGTCCTTCATTCTGTTCTCTACATGGCTTCTGTTAGTGTGTGTGTGTGTGTGGACAACATGGACAGGCTGCTGACTGGCTACAGCTGCTAAAGAAGAACCCTGCTCTGGACACTTGTGATATTTTAAACATCTACTATTTTTACATAAATTGTTACGGCTCTACTGATATAAAAACAATAATGTGGTTGGTCTACAAGACCACTGAGTAACAAACACATCAACACATTCACAACATCTCTGTCTCTTTCCTCACTGAGGCCATGTGTGGATTTCATGTGTGGGGGTCTGACTTTATCCCACCAGCTCTGAATGATGTTCAGAGAAGAGCATCAACCTTCATCTACAGATACTCTGCTTAATGCGCTCAACACCGAAACTGCTTCTTCTTATTATTAATCTACACCACAGATGCTCTTAGGAGGAAACACATGAGAAGGCAGAAGTTTCATATCTGCAGATGAGAAGATGTTTAGTACACTGGGCAAAGCTGAAAGACTGAAAATGAAAACATCACCAGAAACGAATAATTTTGTTGTGAGATAAAATATCGAGAGGAAAGAGAGACGGACCTCCTCTTTCAACTCCGGTCTGCTCGTCTTCCTTCTGACGGGTTGAGAAATCTCTTCCTCCTTTAGACCTTAACCTCGTCATTAACGGTATTGATGGAGATGCAGATTTTCAGGGCTTTGTCTGAGCAGCAGGCAGTTGTGGGGTTTCTGTGGGAGAGGAAACATCTTTAGCTTGTAGACTGGAGGCCACTGGGGAGGTTAAAGCTGAGAGTAATGATTCAGTTTTGAAGCTAGAGGGCGGCAAAGCTTGGTTCATGAGGAGAAAAGAAAAAGTGACAGAGCCGGTTTATGAGAAGTCTGGCCGCTTCCTATTTCCCCCATTATATCAAAAACAGGACTGCTGAACCTCAGAGGGCGCCGGCGACGAGTGCTTAGTGAATGGGAATGAATGGAGCTCAATGGCTAAAAACAAAAAGTTAAAATAGTTTCTAATCACTCGCCCAGAACTTTCCTTTCATTTTAGAAAGTAGAAGATGAATTTCACAAAAAAAAAACAAAGAAACCTCACCTGTACGTTTCCTTTCATCTACAGTAAACGGGTTTTGGACAGCAGGGGGCGGGCTTTACTGCTAGAGCATGATGACTGATTGGTGAGCAGAGCAGCTCATTGGCTGTTCGCGCTCACTGACGTCATGAAAGCAGAAGCACTGCTGTGTCTGATCCACTCAGACCAGCACAACACACACTAACACACCACCACCACATCAGTGTTACTGCAGTGCTGAGAATGATCCACCACCCAAACAGTACCTGCTCTGTGAGGGTCCATGGGGGTCCTGAGCACTGAAGAACAGGGTAACAGAGTATCAGAGAAACAGATGGACTACAGTCTGTAACTGTAGAACTACAGAGTGCAGCTATACGGTCAGTGGAGCTGATAAGATGGACAGTGAGTGTAGAAACGAGGAGGTGGTCATCATGTTACGCCATCTTTCTAAAACATAATTACCGTTTATTTCCTTAATTTAACATATTTTGAAAAAAGTGGTGTGCAAAAGTAATGGCACCATACATCGTTTGTCTAAATGTGAAGACAAATGTCATATTTAAATTTATACCTGTAAAGAATTTGTTCTGAATTCACGCTTAGAGCATCAACAGTGTGGTGTTTGACGAAGGATGTCCAAACGTCTACATAAGCCGTTTTGGCCAAGGGGGGGGGGGGGGGGGGGGCTCATGAGCCCCATCCTCAAAACAATCTCAATATTTTATCCCCAAAACTGAAAGAGAATGTTTATACATTAAAGTCCTAAGATCCCACAACAGCAACAACACATCCTAGAATATCCCTTAATTTACTATGACTAGGGGTGAGAATCTCTTGGTGCCTCACGATTCGATTTGATTACGATTCAGAGGACTGTGATATGATTTATAAAACGATTATCGATGCATCTTTTGTTTCTACACAGCATTTCTATTTTCTCTCTGTCTGAGGATGTGGTGGTTTTAAAGCAAAGTACCTGTAATGATCCCTAATGAATTTACCGCCAATGTCTTTTATTAGTGAATCATGACTTTAAATATCTTGGGTCAACCATCCAGAGCAATGGACAGTGTAGAACAGAGGTGAAGAAGAGGGTGCAGGCAGGATGGAGTGGGTGGAGACGGGTGTCAGGGCTGATGTGTGACAGAAGGATAGCAGCAAGAGTGAAAGGGAAGGTTTACAAGACAGCAGTGCGTCCTGCTATGATGTTTGGTTTGGAGACTGTGGCTCTGTCTAAAAGACAGGAGGCTGAGCTGGAGGTGGCGGAGATGAAGATGCTGAGATTTTCGTTGGGAGTGACAAGGATGGACAAGATTAGAAATGAGCAGATCAGAGGGACGGTGAAGGTGGAGCAGATTGGAGATAAAGCCAGAGAGGCCAGGTTGAGATGGTTTGGACATGTGTTGAGGAGGAATAGTGGATATATTGGGCAAAGAATGTTGGAGATGGAGCTGCCGGGTAGAAGGAGAAGAGGTAGACCTCAGAAGGTTTATGGATGTAGTGAAGGTGGACATGGAGATGGTTGGTGTGAAAGTAGAGGAGGCAGTGGATAGGGCAAGATGGAGGCAGATGATCCGCTGTGGCGACCCCTAAAGGGAGCAGCCGAAAGAAGAAGTCTTTTATTAGTAAATCAAATGGAAGTGATGTGGTGAGTGAACTGGAAGGCGCTGCTGCCGCTCATCAGTGATCAAATGTGCTGTTATGGTGAAATAAGATCCAGTGGTAATGGATGTTCCCTCAGCACATTACAACTGTTCTACTCTATTCTGCTTTACTTTAGTGATTGTATAACTTTGGCTTTGGTCTTGTTGTAGAGAGGGGGGTTGGGGGTTCGCTGTGTCAGTAAAATATCCTCTAGACCTGCAGGTCACACAGCAGCGATGTGTTATTTGTATTCATAAGCAGCGCATTTCATTACCTAGCTAGTTAAATCTGCAACAAGAGACTGTCAATCATTAAAAAGTCTCAAAGATGAAGATGCTTCTCTTCCGAATTGTCCCATTCCATCTTAAATAAGTTTCAGCAACACTTTTTAATCCCACAAACGGGGAATTTTACCTCCACGTTTAACCCATCCATGAAGTGAAACACCACATACACACTAGTGAGCACACACACACATTAGGGGGCAGTGAGCACACTTGCCCGGAGCGGTGGGCAGCCCTATCCACGGCACCCGGGGAGCAATTGGGGGTTAGGTGTCTTGCTCAAGGACACCTCAGTTATGGACTGTCGGCACTGGGGAACGAACTGGCAACCTTCCGGTCACAGGGCCAGTTTTCTAACCTCCAGCCCACGACTGCCCCAGTGGTACCACCTTTACATTCGTTCCCTCAGTCAGAATTTAAGGTGGACTGGGAAAATTCAAACATCAAGCTGGAGAATAAGAAGCGACTTCAGCCTCGTAAAACAGACGTTTTTACAAGAAAAGCTCTACTTCAGGGGAAAAGTGTCCCGTCAGAGAGATATACATAAATGTTGTGGCTTCCAAGGTCGTTTGATTTGTTGAAAGGACAAAGGCTTTAAAGCAGAGGGAGCCGGTCGGATTTCTCGCTCATCCAGTTGTGTTTTTGTTATGTGCCGCCACAGACTGTCCGGCCACTTCCTCCATTCCCAGCTCCGCCCTTTATTTAGAAAATTGATCTCTGACATTTGTGAATCGATTCAGAATCGTTCACGTCCGCATCGCAATGCATCTCAGAATCGAGTTTTTCCTGCACCCCTAATTATGACCATGTTGAATCGATTGCTGTTTATATGGGATGTAATCAGCAGGGCTCCGTAGAACAAGCCTCTTTCAAACAGTGCTCATTAAAAATAACTTTTACAGCATTTTTCCAGATATCCAGATACCTTTAATCTAAAAAGGGAACACTTCCTTTTCACATTAACCAAGAACTACAGTTTCCCTCTTTAACTCCCTCAGTATTCCAAGTACTCAAGTGCTGACACAGCAGTGAAAAGATGCTGTTAATTAAGGAAACTTTACTACAAATATAAGGATTTTATATTTTATTGCAGCAGTGCACAAAGCAGAGGCCTGCCTCAGTGCGCCAACTGCAGGGTAGAACCACTCAGTGCTCATCTACATTGGTTTGGATTGTAGTGTAATGGTCCACCTTGACCAGCAGGTGGGACCAAACAATCAGACTTTGCAGCACTCAAAGCAAATGAGTCAATAAAAAGATATTTTTGAAATTTGAGAACGAAATTGTGAGACAAATGTCATGCAAGTAAAGCATGAAGGCTCTATTTAGCTGGATAAATCAGCTATGCATAAAATGTACACACCATTGTTTAATACCAGGATATGATTAGTATAAAATTTAAGAATTGAGTTTTGAACAGAATTCTCAGAAAATTCCAGCAGATATGAGGAGAGATACATTTCAGTTTTTGACAGCAGTGGATGAAATACATAAACCATGTACCTGAGTTAAAGTCGAGACCCCCAAGGTAAAATATTCCTCCAGTAAAAGTAGAAGTTCCTCCCTTTAGACCTCCACTTGAGTAAAAGTACTAAAGTATTTACCTTCAAATGTACTTAAGTATAAAGTAAAAGTACTAAAAGAGTAATTCTTTATACATTTGATGTAAAAGAATGGCATAAATCCTACAAGCACTTCAAATTTAAATGTTATTTAATTCATTCAGGTTTATTGAACATGATGAGGAAACAAATTATAATACCATTTTTTTTTACACTGGATTTATGTATTGAAATTGAATGGAAAATTGACATGTAATTAAAATACATAGTTTTTGGCTTGTACAGAGAGAAATATCGACATTTTATGTTGAGGTCTGTACATGCTGAGCTAATCCCATTTGATTCAATGTAAATCTTGGGCATAATTAAATTAAGTTCATGGCCTGGTTCTTTTTGAGAGTTTCCAGAAACCTCTTAGAACCTGTCAGCCTCATGGTAACCCAGGCAAGTTGGTGAAGTATTACAAAGCCATATGGAAGTGCTCATGTTCTGAGGTGAGGGGATCAAGGGTGAAGACGGGTGAAGATAAAACATGAAAGATCTTCCATCTGCACTAAAAGATCAATTCTACAGAAACGTCCACTGGTGTTCACAGATATATTACACTTGAAAAAACGTGTCAGGGTCACAATTTGTGTATGTTTTTAAATAAAACAATACGTTATTTTAACAGTTGCACATTCTTGAGCCTCAATTTAGCAGCATTGGTTTATAAATCAATCATCTAGAACACCAAACATCACAGAAGAGCTTGTCCCTACAGTCGTGTGTGAAGGCTGAGGCCGTATTTCTAGACAAAAACATGTTTTTCTGCTATTTTAACGGCAATAATCTACACACGACTATGGAATATATCAATTAAATGACAAAGAAAACAAATAAATATGATAAAATATTTCATGAAAGTCCCCCAGGAGTCGTGTCACTGGTGTGACTGCCTAACAAAAAACTCTTATTTTGAAATAAAAGTCACGCCGATGACGTCACTCGACCTCCTTTGACCTGTTGTCTGAGGATCTATGGAGAAAAGCTCATGGTGAGTCCACTGTGTCTCTCAGTTCTCAGAGATCTTCTCATTCAGCTCATGATCTCATATGAAGCTTTTAGCTGACGTCACCGGTGTGACCGACTTTATTCTGAGGTCAATGTGAAAAAATAGAAACACAGATGGATTAAATTCCATATTTTAGTGGACGTTCCCTGATGGACAGCGTGTGGTTTGATGTTCTGTAAAATGCACTGATCATTAAAAACGTCTCTGGTGTTTCCTTTATTATGTGGAACACCGATGACGACCAGTAACACCAGTGACTCCTATGGAGAGACGGAGAAGTGGACGCTTCTGTAGAATGACCCCATCTTTTAGTTTGAAGTACTTACTTTTGCCAGTATTTCTGCTGATGTTATCTTATCACAGGTACATTGAGTATATGTAAGTACTTTTTTAAGTATCTGTACTGAAGTATTTCTGTTTTTGAAATACGGCTCTTCTATATATTTCAAATTAAAATGTACTTTTACACTCTTCTGTTGTTTGTATTGATGTCCTCAGGTGCTCTTGGGTACTTCCATGCTAAATAGCATGTCCAAAAATACCCCAATCACAACGCACCTTCCACCAAACCCCTCCCCCAATTACCAATTGTCCAATCATGTCTCAGGGTCTTTAAACAGGGTCCGGCATGATGTTAATTGTGTGCAGTGTGTTTAAGTCAAGGTAGAGAGTTTTGTTTGTAAGGACGAGTCAGGACACTCAGGCGGAGCGCTGTAGGACGTGGACTGGCCAGAGTGGACGAGCAGCTGCGACCGCAGGAAGGTATGTGTCTGTGTTCGCTGACTGTGGAGCTGAGAACGTGACCCTGCGCCTGAGTCCAGAACCCGCAGGCGGGTAATCAGACGCTTTACCTCCCTGCAGGGCAGGAGCAGCAGTGCTGCCTTTAATGGGGTTCTGCTCTCCTACAGTGAACTGCCTCTGCCTCTGCTAGGCTGGGGTTATTTACAGCTTTCAAATGCATTACTGGACCAGAGCCTCAGTTCACATGTTTATTTTTTATTAAATTACTGTTTAGAGGCCAAAGTTTACAAAATTGAGGCCACGGATTACTAAACTGAGACCTTAGTTTACTATGTTGAGGCCACAACTTGCTGTGTTGAGACTGTAGTTTACTATGTTGAGGCCACAGCTTACTGTGTTGACACCGTAGTTGATTATGCTGAGGCCACAACTTGCTGTGTTGACGCCATAGTTTATTATGAAGAGGCCACAACTTGCTGTGTTGAGACTGTAGTTTACTATGCTGAGGCCACAACTTGCTGTGTTGACGCCATAGTTTACTATGCTGAGACCACAACTTGCTGCGTTGACGCCATAGTTTACTATGCTGAGGCCACAACTTGCTGCGTTGACGCCATAGTTTATTATGAAGAGGCCACAACTTGCTGTGTTGAGACTGTAATTTACTATGCTGAGACCACAACTTGCTGCGTTGACGCCATAGTTTACTATGCTGAGGCCACAACTTGCTGTGTTGACGACATAGTTTATTATGAAGAGGCCACAACTTGCTGTGTTGAGACTGTAATTTACTATGCTGAGGCCACAACTTGCTGTGTTGACGCCATAGTTTACTATGCTGAGGCCACAACTTGCTGTGTTGAGACTGTAGTTTACTATGCTGAGGCCACAACTTGCTGTGTTGACGCCATAGTTTACTATGCTGAGACCACAACTTGCTGCGTTGACGCCATAGTTGACTATGCTGAGGCCACAACTTGCGAGATATATAGATATGTGTGTGTGTGTGTGTGTGTGTGTGTGTGTGTGTGTGTTTGTGTGTGTATATAATTTATTATGATTTTTTTTTAAACTAAGTTGTAAATGTACTTTATTGTGGCTACGAATTACTAAACTGAGGCCATGGTTTACTATGTAGAGGCTACGAATTGCTGTTTTGATGCTATAAACTACTAAACTGAGGTCATATTTTACCGTATCGAGTAATTACTGTACTGAGGCCATGAATTGTGACATTGTGGCTGCAAGTTCTGAGAAACTTGACACAAGTCCTCAGTATAGTCATTTATGGCCACACCTTATTAAGAACAAAGCGAAGTCGTGCTTACAGGCTGCATATACTGTAAATGTTTCTTACTGTATTAAACAATTTTGCCTGTCTTTAAATGTTTATTACATCCGCAGCCATTTATCTAAAGAACACGGTGGTTCAGGAATAGCCGGGATAACTTGCAGTACTTTCAGTACTTGACTGCTGAAATGCAAACCGTTTTGTTTTTACTCAGACAGACATATAAATTCGATGCAGTAGTGATGAGTATATTGGTGTTGTCGGAACAAAACCTTGTATCTCCAGAATGGTGGCTTTACAGGAGAAGGAAAAAACATACATCACTTTCAATGAGAGTCAATGGAACCAGAATTTTTTCCAAGTCATTTTTGGCCGTTTATTTTGGTCTATCCTTCGTGAAATTCACACTCAGTATAAAGGCCAGCATGTATTTTCATATTATGCCAAAAACTGGAAATCGACAAAAATGGAGATACAAGGTTTTGTTCCGACAACAGTGATATACAGTATTGTGAAGGTGTTTGCTTGTCCGTCTTCCTTACGTTTGTCACACTAGATGGTTTAAAATCCCATAGAAATGTCATTGGACAAGGGCGACTCGAGGAACAGTCATTACATCACTGTGTTTATTTAACTTCATTTGGAGAGAGTGGATTCCCAGAGCCTTAGAAATGGCTTTGGAACCTTTTCCAGACTGAATTTCCATCATCGTTAACCACTCAGTCCAGATCGGGCCGCGGTAGCACTTGAGACAGCAGAGAATCCTGGATGACTCTGTCCCCCGCAACTTCCTCCAGCTCATTCCCGGGGACCCCAAGCCGCTCCCAGGCCAACTTGGAGATATAATCCCTCCAGCGGGTCCTAGGACGACCCCGGGGTCTTGTCCCGGTAGGCTGTGCTTGGTAGACCCACATTGGGAAGCGTCCAGGGGGCATATCGCATGAGTACTGACTGAACTTTCTTTGTGGTTTCTTCCATAATTCCTTTGCTCGCCGCCTAGTGCGCCGCATGTCGACGCCTTGTGGCCTCTTTCACGTTGCTGTAAAGGTTCTGTTCAAGTTGACGGTGATGAAGCCTGGCGTGTCGAGTTTAATTCCTCCCAATTATCAACTGAATTGGTTGAGTAACACCTGAATTCAATGATTTGGGTGGGTGAGTGAGCACCTTTTGGAAGCGTAGTGTATTTACGTTGCAGCTCACCTCCAACACCCTGGCGCTGTTCTGCTTCAGTACGTATTGAAGCTAAACTCGGCCTACGCCGCTTCTCCACTGAAAGCCCTTTTTCATAGTCAAGGACTCGTCTGTATCCAGGAAACCGCCTGAAGTCTTATCCTTCATGCTTTCTCACATCAGAACGGCAGTTTCTTTACCTATTAATCCTTTTTTACTTTGCTGAATCCTCAAAGGACACATTTTAAGAAGTAAAACCCAATTATAGCAAACAGCTTCTGCTCCTCTTCAAATAAGACGGTTAAACCCCACAACTCTCTGCTTTCTTTGTATCGGCTTTGCCTCCGTGATGATTAGTTCATTATCTTTTTGTTTGAGCTCCTCTCGCTTCCCACTCGGCTCACGTCCGACGGAGTATCGGAAGAATTAAAAAGGAGGGAGGCGCCGATGTCACTGCAGTGGAGCGCCTGTTAAAGTTGGCCGAAGATCAAAATGCAAATGATTCGGATGGATTTGAGGGAATGCTCTAATCTGAAATCTCGCTATTGAACTCGGACACACAGTTTGCGTCCCTCGTCATAAACTAAAGGCGAGTTTTGGAAACGGTGCCGTTCTCTGGCCCTCTTTTGTGCTTTTGTCAACGCTGATGAGTTCAGGGAGCTGGAAACCTCATTTGGACGTGGTTTGTTTGTAGCCTGAAGCGGAGTGGAGAGCTTCTCAGCTTCATTATCTGCTATTACCATCTGTAACTCTTAGCACTGTAATTCTAAGCCTCAGCTTTGAGAGGTAGAAAATTGAAGTGGAGCCGAGCTGCGCTGGCGAATTAATGACTATGCAGCAACTACAGTGGGAACTGTAGACTCGGCCTATTATCGGAAAACTTGTATTACGTATGAGAAGTTGGCAAATCTTTGAACGTGTATCCCCGCCCCCTTAAACGGTTTCGGGATTATTGGCGACCCGACTTCAGGGAGTGTTGAGAGAATATGCAGGTCTACCACAGGCCTGTCTCTATCAGTTATATTGATAGAATATTCACTTCTGACGCTTGGAGGCTTGTTTTAAAGAATTTCTCATTAAACCAAGAAATATGAGCACTAGAGATGTCCAGTAATTAAAATAATCAATTTTTTTGGGTTTAGTAACCCTGATCATTTTTTTTTTTTTTTTTTTTCTCAGATTTAAGTTTTTTTCCATTTAAGGGGTGTATTTATGTTTTGTAGCTGTAGGATTGGACCAAAGCTTTTATCAGTCATTTTCAGTACTTCAGTAATTTAGGCTTAAATCCCATTTCTTCTTCTTACCCCTACCCCTTGTTTTCTGGTGTCATTCTAACCCCTTGGAACTGAGTTACAGGGTTAACAGCTACTAGCGCCGCTCTGTAGGCGACCCTGCCCGTCTGCAGGGACAGCAGAGGAGGGGAAAGTTCAGCTCCTCACTGCTGGGCTTTAGTTACATTTAGGGGTCATACGCCTTCAAAGGGGGGGGCAATTATTTATTATCACCCCCCCTAATTCTTCAGTGATATGAAGCTGAAGTCAGAGATTCTCCAGATTCTTGAGAATTTTCCCGTTCCACCTTAAATGGTGCAGCGTTTACGTTCTGACACTTGGATTATTTAAGGTGGAATGGGAAAGTTAGCTTACTAGCAGCTAGGACAGTGGCATGCTATTAGCAGTTTTATTTATTTTTATGCTACCTTAATACATTAAAAAGACATTAAACTGCGAATACAGTGGTCAGATATTTTTAAACTGAATTTGTAGGTTTCTTTGGTCTGTTGTTCAGCCGTCTTGCACTCCCCTCATAACACTCTGTTTGGGGTCTCTTTAAAAACCTCTGGAGGGCCATTTACCCTGAACACTTCACCCTCCCCCTCTCAACAAAACTTGGGACCCCCTCAAACTAGACGTGAATGCACAAAACGGAGGGCTAAGGTAGGGGCGAGGGGTGAAGTGGGATAAGGCCTTAGTGGGTTGGTCTGGTTATTAAAGAGCTGGTGTCCTACATTCCCTCCTACATTACAACCTCTTTCTCCCTTAAACGTTCTTTAGACTTGGTGTAACTGTTCCTTTAGGCTGAGTCCTTTTGCAGGGAGGCACAATACAGAGCAGCCACTCAGAGGTTCAGTGTAAATGGGTGAGGCTAAACTGATGTCTCACAGTGATCGTTTCCTTGTATGGATTGGGTAGTAAATGATGAAACTGACAAAGTTTACACAGTACCCCAAACTCCCTTACTGACAAAAAAAGTTTGGTTTTCCCCGATTATGGGCCCTTTAACCTCTTATTCTCCAGGGTATATTTTGGTTTGTCCATCTGACTTTACATGACCAAATCAAAAGAAATGACTCAGTAACTGCATGAAATGTCAAATTTTATTTATTTATTTATTTTTGCAAAAGCTCCCCTCAAATTGACAATGTTTTATGACCTACATGATCTATATGGGGACCCTGACCACTGATATGCAGCGAAACAGATGGACTGCAGTCTGTAGCTGTAGAACTAAAGTGCAGCTATACAGTCAGTGGAGTTTGAAGGCTGAATTTGGCTCCCGAGTGGTCAGTTGCTGTCTTAAACTGTCCTTTATGGTCATAACATGACGACGGTCACCAAACAGTGGAACATTTCACAAGTCTGTCATGGGGCAGTGGGAGAAGGTGTCTGAATTGTTTTTACCAGCTGGGAAAGCAGAGTGATGATCATTTATTTATTTATTTATTTATTTATTTATTTATTTATTTATTTATTTATTTATTTACTTTAATGGTCATGATTTAAGAATGGTATTTAAACTGTCTGGTGACGAGCACATCATCTTAATCTGAACTCCAAACGTTCAATGGTTTGGTATGTCGGTGACGGATCACACCGCCTTACTGCCGTCACTCCTACCACGTCCATGTCGGAGCACATCAGTGTTCAGATGTCAGCCAGCAGACGACTGGGTTTCTCTATTCTGTTGTAGCGGTTTGAGGGGTGAACCGCAACATCTGACCCTCGCCGTGGGCCAGCTGCTAAAAACAGCTGTCCTGGGAAGCTGCCATTGTCTCACTCTCTAATGCCTCACATCTTCCGCTGTTGAAGTTAATTTAAATCAGGGCTGTAATTAATATGAACCACTTCTTTCTTTCACTTTTGTTGCTTGGGAATGCACTAATACTAAAATACGACTGAGCGCTGAAACAGTGCTGCAGTTGTGATTTAACGCTGCTAAAGCTCGTTAGGATGTTAGTACAGAGGCGAGTTCACTGTAGGACAGGACGGTTATGCCACTGACCTTGTCACTCAGACTCGGTCACAGGAGAACAGATCGTCGGTCGCTCCTCTCAAACAGGGAATGAATAACTGCCCGTTGCTGAAGTACATTTGGTGACTCAATTTACTCGCCGCCCCCGAATCATGTAGTAAAGCCTGGAAGTGTGCCCTCTTGTGGCGAAAGCAGAGTAGTGTCACTTTCCTCACAGTAGAAAATGCCGCAGTTGTTAAGTTAAATCGTGACAATTATCGTTATCGCTTTATCGCCCAGCCTTATCATCATGTAAAGAATAAGCAGCATTTGTTGATGGGTTTTGAACTGCTTACTCTCACGATGTGCTGAGATTGGAAGCTTCTCCGATGAACGTTCAGCCTGGACCTTTGAATCGCAGAGCCGCACACGCATGTAAATGTATGTAGATGTATGCATGAACGTTATTGCTGGCCGTTATCCACCTCGTTCGCTGCCCCGAGACGACCGTTTCTGCGTCTGTGTGAAGCGAAACTTCTCAGCAGGGCTTCTTGCAGAAACGTTTCAAACTGTGCCAGTGTTCACTCCTGGCTAAAGGTCGAGTTTGTTGTTGAATGCGTACATAGATGGCGGACTCTCAACACCGTTACAGCTGGAATGAAGGTAAAAATGTGCTGTAGCCTTGAATATCTCGGTGAAAAGAGACGTTGAATTAAATTGAATAGCGGTCCAGGGGGATGCAGAGAGCCATTAAATACAACAGTTACACAACCACAAAAGAAAAAGGCACCAAGAATAGTGGCTTAACCTTTTTAATGATATACCGGGTGAAAAACCAAGTTTCGAATGATTGAAGCCACAGGGACCTTGGCTTCCATAATGAGACTTGAAAACTGAGATGTTATTTTCGACACCAACTACTGGATGCAAAATAGAACTGAGGTTGAATGACTGCAGGAGTACATATAACAGAATACTATGAAGAGGGCACGAAAGTAAGAATGGCGACACTTTATTTTTTGGCCGATTCAAAACGATTCCGACTTCAAAGCTGTTTTTACAAACGTGAGGTGCCAAGGAACAAATCACACTCCAACTGTAAGAGGGGGTCATAGTTTCTGACTGGCTCCTTCAGTCTGAGAGGAGCTGAGACCCCTGAGCAGAGCGTTCTGCGTTCTCCACGTCAATAAGAGTGAATCCGTCAGAACTGTGCAGCCTGATTTTTCATCAGCAGTGAAGCTCCAGCAGCTCAGAGCGTTCGACGCTGGTTCCACAGCACTGGATGATCTACGAAATCCCACTGAAAGAGCCGTGAGAGCAGCGACGCCCGACATGCTCAGTCCAGTCTGGGATGAGTTTGACTGTGGTGTTGAAGTCGTCCGTACAGCTGGAGGAGGTTCAGACTGAGACCTTGTACGGTTACAGATTAATTGGATATGTATCTGGTTCGTGGCCATGTGATACTGTAATATTCAGATTGGAATCCATGTGTTTTTGTTCCCCACTGCGCGTGCCCATCATTCAGCCTTGCTGTGGCAACAGCGCCAATGAGGGTCTTTTCAGGATGCCGGTTCATCACATTAATGACTGATTTGAGTCACCTGCTTAAACAAGCGTGAACCATTTGTATCGGGAGAGATGGGATTTGATCAATAAGGCTTGTAATGTGAACGTAGCCAGAAATCTCTGGTCTCAGGAAAATCATGAGTGAAAACGTGTCTCGGCTCTCGTTCATCAGGTAAATTGGGTTGTTTGTGGTGGCTTCAGATGAGCTAAGCCAGGCAGCCACTTACTCAGAGAGTAAAGTCTGTGTGACGTTTACAATTCCATTCTTACTACACTAATCTCAGCTTCATGGTTCTCTGATTTGCCAAAGATTAAGATGTCACTGACTGGCTATCACTGTCCCTTACACCGAAGCAGATGTGAGAGAAAGAGGTCAAAAAATTACAGGACACAACTTGACCACTGAACTGATGTTTCCGCCTTTCTTTGGTACGAGCTCAGTCCTCTGCGAAGCTCTGCCTGGCTCCATTGTGTGAGGGGGGGGGGGGGGGTTATTTATTTATTTATTTATTTATTTATTTATTTATTTAAATAATTTTTCCTCCCCCTTACAGTGCATGGCTGAGGTCAGCGCACAGACCTGTGAGAGGCAGTTTTTTTAATTGCATTTTTCGTACCTTTTTCAAAGCTTGTTTGGTTTTTGTTTGCTTATACTTATAATTAAAAATAATGTAAACTTATACAATCTCGATTGTCACGTTTCTAACATTGTCTGAAACCGTTAATTTGAATTAACCAAATTAATCGTGAAAATCGTCCAGCGCTAGCCCTAGTACTCGGTGGTGAGTGTCTCTGCTTGCCTCAGTGGTTCCTGCACTAATGAGGTGGTGATCCCTTGGATGCTCTGTTCTCACCTACCCAGACTCGACTACGCCACAAGTTATCTCCTTTTCCAATCAGTTGTGAAGTGACAGATTCTGTAAAAGCCTTTGGCCAAAGCCTCTGCCTGCAGATCAGCTTCTGTCTTCCTGATCAATTGTGGCTCAGAAAGGCCTAGGGGAACTGCCGCTGTGGCTCTAACAAAGGGAAGTTTTAGTGGGATTGAAGTGTAAATAGCAGCCAGAAGACGAAAAAGAGGTCCTAATGAAAGCGTTGCAAGCAGCCAGTCAGGGCGTTCCGCATCAAGGAGTTACCGAATAACTCGGTGACACTCATATCCCCAAAAAAGTCCCGGAGAGGCGTAATAATTACACCGTGTCTTCTCTCGTCCCACGTTTCCGTCTCTCTCGTCCCCCTCTCTGCTCGTTCTTTTGATGTCAATTGTCTAAACCCCCTCAAACGTTAGTCTGTTTCAAGTTTTTATTGCGTTTTTGTCCCCTGACTGTTCTGCTGCAATCTCCTCCATACTCCCACAGTCGCTATCTCTCATCATGCCCTTATCAAGAACAGGCAAGTGTCGAGGCAGGGCTGATCTAAAGGGCTTGTCAGCTGATCTGTTGAGACAGAAACTTTCTTCTGATGCTGTTTAATTGCTGTGACTGTCGCTTTGTGACTTGTGGCTGATTTTGTTCTGTTGGTCTATGCCTTGTGATGGGCACCACAAGCATTGTGGGCTATGGAGTGCTGTGCATATCTGTCCCCTTTATTAGAAAAATGGGTTTTTGACCTGCTCAACAAAAGAATCGATGCAGAAGTGCCACATGTCTCGCTCCAGTGATTTTGCAGCACTTTGTTTTGCTTGTGTGTTTGAGCTGGCGAGTTTTGAATGGTTGCTGTGTCTGTGTATTCGTACATTTTCAAAACCAATTTTTTTTTTGTACATGTGGAAATACAATCACCTGGCGTCATATTATAGGCCTGCACAGCTATTTGTGCAACCATGTGGAAAACAACCACAGTAATCTTTGTCAAATAACAACCATGGAGCTGCGGTCAATCTAGTCAGAAGGGAATTGTAAATGCCACACAGACTTTACTGTCTGTCCGTTTGTGGCTGCTTAGTTTAGCTTGTCTGAGGTCTTTGGAAACAACCCAGTTTACCTGATAAACGAGAGCCGAGACACGTTTTCGCAGACCTTTTTCCTTCTGTGACCTGACGTTGTGATGTGAGGACAGCATGAAGTACATCGTTCCTCAGAGGTGGCTTTTTGTACAGCCGTGATTTCGGCCTGCGGTACAAACTGGGTTTAAATAGGGCAGGTATGTTTCTAGAACAATCTTGTGCTGGATACACTAACTGAAGTACGTGGAAATACTGCGGCCCTCGTATGGTTTGTCCAAAATAAATCCATAACATACAGTAACTCAGTCGCCACCGACAACAGGGCTTTCTCATGTACATTAATTTGATATTGTTTAAGGTTGTGCGTTTTCCTCTGTAAAGTTATCATTTCAGACATAAAGGGGTTTTATGACCAGCAACATGGGATGAGTGAGAGACCATTGGCTAAAACCGTGTTTGTGTGGGGGTCATTGTAAAGCTCCTTCACAGGTGGTGGGACAACCTTTCTCAACAAGCAAACATGGAGAGAAGGGTGAAAAATGAATGCATGAGAAATGATTCATTAATTAATTGGGGAATATTAAGCTCCAACATCTGGTCAGGGGGTTAAATATTCCCTCTGCTAAATGCAAGTATAACGAGCATATGGAGCCCTTGGTTTGATACTGCTGCACTCAGATAAATGTGTTCCCTGATTGGTTACTTTCCCAACTACCTGCATTGTGTAAATACAGTCATTGTTCAAATGTTGTCAGGCCACCTTACCATAGGTATGTTTTTAACATGCACCGATCAGGCACAACGTTCTGACCACCTCCTCGTTTCTACGCTCGCTGTCCAGTTTAT
>NC_051219.1:43592584-43622584 GCF_015220715.1 Pygocentrus nattereri
GACGTTTTAGAAAACAAATCTAAATGGATGTTTTCCAACTCTTCAGTGCTGAAAACAGTGAGCGTAATGTGCTGCTCTAAATCGGCGCGCTGGCTTTGCAGCAGGGTTGACTGGCAGAGCAGTTTAGAGTTAAGAGATAAAGAGAACAGTGACTCTAGTGACAGACCTCCAGTGCTGGATTTACTGTAGAAGTGCAGAATATTTTGCTCAAGGAAATTTAAACCATTTCTTTAAGTCAGTGTAAAGATTCTGAACTATGCATGGACTCATTTCAACCCCGTTTCCAAAACAGTTGGGACGCTGTGCAGAATGTAAATAAAATAAAATGCAACGATGTGCAAATCATGTAAACCATATTTTTAAAGGAAAATGCTGCAAAGACGACAATTGAAAAATATATGCTCAATTTGAATTTGAAGCCCACGTGTTCCAGAAGAGCTGGGACGGGTTCCTGTTTACCACGGTGTTCAACAACACTAAGTATTTGATAACTGAGCAGACGCTGCTGTAGTTTTGAAAGTGAAATGTTTTCCCGTTCTTGTTTGCCGTAGGATTTCAGCTGCTCCTCAGTTCAGGGTCTTTGTCGCATTTTTCATTTCATAATGTGCCAGATGTTTTCAGTGGTGACCGGTCTGGACTGCAGGCAGGCCAGTTTACCACCTGGACTCTTTTAATATGGAGCAGTGCTGCTGTAATACACGCAGAATGTGGTTTTACATCGTCTTGCTGAAAGAATCAAGGTCTTCCCTGAAAAAGACGTCGTCTGGATGGCAGCATATGACTGCTGTCGGAAGAAAACCTTGTATCTCTGTTTTTGTCGTTTTTCAGTTTTTGACATTTGAAAATATCTGTTCTGTACATCTTCTGTAAATTTTGTGAAGAATAGTCCAAAAGAAATATCCCAAAATTACTTGGAAAGACGTCTGGTTCCATTGACTTACATTAAAAGTGAAGTATGGTGTTTGTTTTTTTTTTCCTTCTCCTGTAAAGTTATCATTTTGGAGATACGAGGTTTTCTTCCGACAGCAGCGATATGTTGTCAAAAGCTGTTTATATCATTCAGCTTTAATGGGGCCTTCACAGATGAGCACGTCACCCAGGCCATGTGCACTAATGCCCCCCTAAACCATCATGAATACTGGCTTTAGAACTGAGCACTGATAACAGGCTGAGTGGTCTTCAGCCCGGAGGACACAGTGTCCGTGATTTCCACAAAGAACTTCAGATGTTTCGTCGGACCTCCAGGACACGTTTCCACTTCCCTCAGGGCCGTTATACAGAAAAGAAGCTGCCAAAATGTCCCGATTTAAACTGGTCATGAAAAACGATGCGTTTAGCTGTATTTGCCTATTTAGCCTGCAGCTGTTGAGCCCTGGCTTCTCACACTGAAGGTACATGGAGTTTTGGGCCCAACTGCTTTTTGAATGAGGCTCAGCACAGGGCAGCCAGTTATTGTTCATCACAGAAAAAGTTAAGGAATCTGAGGCTGAAATAAAAAAAAAATTACACAATTTCTTTTGGTAGACATCATTAAAAATGATTCCCACAGACCCCAACATCACACAGGGGTTAAGACAGTGACAGAGGTGTTTGTCTCCACTATCGGTCTAAAATGTGGGACACAGTTTAAAAAAAAAAAATTAAAAATCCTTCTGAGTAGACGGGTCCAAACGTTTGACTGGTAGTATTGCACTGTAGACTGAAATGTTCTGTATTTATATGTATATTCAGATGCATCCCAATCCTGAAACGGTTGGACCTGTCGCTGCGGGAGCTGCGGGGGGTTGGGGTGGGGGGCGGCGCCGTGCTGTGACGTCCAGTGTGTAAATAAGCTAAATTAGGTGGAAATGGTGCGTATAATGTATTCGGTATATCACTCTGTGGGGTTTGGTCACAGCTGCAATGATGTGGACATATAGGACTATTTCCATGTTATAAAGGCATGTAGCTTCTAGGCTGGAAAGGGTTTGGGTGAAATGAAGTCGGCAGCAGGCCTCAGCGTCCAGTTAGTCGAGTGGTTCTTTTCCTCCTGTATCAGCAGCCAGAGCAAAGTGACCATCCAAGAAAGGACACTGCTGTTGCTGTTGATCATTGTTTGTAAACAAATAACTGTAATACATGGACTGTGGACTAGAAAGACCAATTAAAGTATGTATCATTCTGCAAATTGACTATCTTAGTCACTGATAATGCAACATGATCAGTGCTTGCTTTATTTATTTATTTATTTATTTATTTATTTATTTATTTATTTATTTAATCAAGCAATCGTACAACCCCATTTCCAAAAAAGTTGGGATGCTGTGAAAGCAAAATGCAATGCAAATCATTTAAACTCAATGTTATTGAAAATCGTACAGAACAAATAATCAAATGTTGAAACTGATTTTATTTCTTTATTTATTTTTATTTTGAATTTGATGGCAACGCACCGCAATAAGAGTTGAGATGAGGGAAACAAAAGGCTGGTAAAGTTATGTAATGCTTAAACAAAAAAATAAATAAAAACCACCTGGTGGTTTATTGGCAACCGGTCAGTAACATGACCTACATATAAAAAAAAAAAGCATCTCGGAGAGGCGGAGTCTAAAGATGAGGGGGTGCACAGTTCAAAGCCAGTATTCATGATGGTTTAGGGGGCATTAGTGCTCATGGTGTGGGTGACGTTAATGCTGATTATTTCAGCAAGACGGTGTAAAACCACATTCTGCCTGTATTACAGCAGCACTGCTCCCTACTATGAGTCCAGGTGCTAAACTGGCCTGCCTGCAGTCCAGACCGGTCACCACTGAGAACATGTAGCACATTTAAGAAATAAAAATACGACGCATGAGCCCCTGAAACTGCTGAGCAGCTGAAATCCTGTATCGAACCAGACCAGGAAAACATTTCCCTTTCAGAGCTACAGCAGCGTCTCCTCGGTTCCCAAACACCTAGAGTGCTGCTAAAGAAGAGGAGATGAAACACGGCGGTGAACAGACCCCGTCCCAACCAGAGCGGTGCAGGAAACGTTGCTTAATACCATCCATCCATCCATCCAGGTCGCGGTGGGGGGGGGCTGCTGGAGCCTATCCCTGCAGTCATCGGGCGGAAGGCAGGATACACCCTGGACAGGTCGCCAGTCCATCGCAGGGCAGACAGACACTCACACCCAGGGGCAATTTAGCATGTCCAATTGGCCTGACTGCATGTCTTTGGACTGTGGGAGGAAACCGGAGAACCCGGAGGAACCCACGCAGACACGGGGAGAACATGCAAACTCCACACAGAGAGGACCCCGGTCTTAATACTAACCCTGTAATTGAAATAAGTTTGTTTATTTATTTTTTTTTATTTATTACATGAAATGTATTTATATGAAGGAAACCACTACAGTTGGCTTAGGAGCATCCCTAAACCTTGGTGTTGGTCAAGAACGCAAATTCTACACGTGTTTATTCAATGAGTGGTCATTATATACAGTTACCTGTAACTTCTTGTACAGTCATTATTGCACTGCGTCTCTCCTCTCCAGGTTATACGTTAGTTTGTATTTTTCTATTGGTAAATATGCCTGTAGATAGTAATAAGGGTGTAAACATAATAAATAACCTCTTACTGTACAGTGTTGTGCGTCTTCTACTGGCTGCTAAACGTCCTTCGGGATCAATGAAGCGTCCCTCCGTCCCTCCGTCCCTGCTCTATCCACTGCTACGCTGCACCGAGCCTTTACTGACCTGGAAATGAACCACTGAGGTTCAGTGAATGTTAAACCGTACATTATACAGTTGCTAGGCTAGATTCTTTGTCACTTCAACACTGGCCACTCCGCTCGCTCCTGGCCTTCTCGCTGAACTACCACTGGCCTCATGTGCTAATGAGGACAGTACAGCGGAGCGAGGATATCTTGGAAGAAGGGCTGCGCACAACAGACTAAATTCCTCAAAAACAGACCCTCAGCTTAGTGTCTTCACCCTCTAAACCACATGCATCAAGCACCAGTGGTGACGGGGCAAACCGCTGCCGGCTTCAGCTCACTGCCTCATTAAACAGTCCATCAGCTAATTAGCCAGGCCTTCATGAGCTGGATTCATTAGATGAGGATACATGCTGATCTCCGCAACACTTTGGCCCGGAAGGTCCCCGGTTTGACATCCCAGCTGTAAACCGAGGGTCTTTGGGAAGAGAAAACACGACGGAGACGTGAGATTGTAGGTTAGCGTGTTTATCATGCAAGCCGTTAATTGACTGTAAAACTCGTCACTGGTTTAATTCCCTTTTGTGCTGGTGTTCTATTTATGAATGGAGGGGCAGTCGTGGGCTGGAGGTTAGGGAACCAGCCTTGTGACCGGAAGCGTTACCATGGTAACGGCGCCGAACAGACGTTAAAGATATTTAATGTTCAAACAGATGAACTTTATTGTTTTTTGCAAATATTCACTCCTTTTGAATTTGATGCCTGCAACACGTTCCAGAGAAGTTGGGACAGGGGCGTGTTTACCACTTTAAGTTATAGCAGAGTTTCATTTCTATAGCGTCGTCCCATGAAAAGATAATATGCACAGTATCTAACAAGTGACCCCCTCATATTCCTGCAAATATTGTGTATTAGTAAAAATCTAGTAACATTTAAGTGATACTTTTTTAATCCCACAAACGGGGAATTTCTACCTCCGCATTTAACCCATCCGTGAAGTGAAACGCCACACACACACACACACTAGGGGGCAGTGAGCACACTTGCCTGGAGCGGTGTGCAGCCCTATCCATGGTGCCCAGGGAGCAACTGGGCGTTAGGTGTCTTGCTCAAGGACACCTCAGTCGTGGACTGTTGGCACTGAGTGGCGACCTTCTGGTCACAGGGCCAGTAAGTATTAGTCCTGCTACATATACAAGTCAAAAGCGGTTTGTTTTTTATTTGATTGATTTTATATATATATATATATATATATATATATATATATATATATATATATATATATATATATATATATATATATATATATATATATATATATATATATATATATATATATATGAAGTCGTGTTGCTTTTATTCGTATTCCCAGCTTGTGTGCTTCAGATGAGTTAGAATAAGGAAACTAAAACCAAATATAAAGGGTAATAAAAACTGTGGTATGCATTATTGTTGAAGGGTTCTGTTTAGGGGCAGATGCATCAAAATACATTTTCCGGGAGCCGGGAATTTCCTACTGATGATTATGGCTGTACAGTGTATGGTTTTCTTGCTTGTGTACTTTGTGTAAATGTAACAGGCTTAAATCTAATTGGCATCCTGCCATGCACCTGAAAGATGCCAAGGTGTTTCTTCAAGCTGACTACATTTAGCATCTGCAAAAAAGCTTTTAAGCTAAATCTTCTTAATAATATTATTATTATTATTATTATTATTATTATTATTATTATTATTATTTTCTGCAGCGTTCCTGTACCTCCTGCGTTTAGTCAGTCATTATAGTCCACTTTTGTACTCGTGTGTTCTTTATCATCAGAGGCGAGAGTGGCTCGTCTTTGCAGCCTGTGGAAAATCAATACTTTCCTTTTGCTCTACAGTCACACGTCAGTGTGTGGCCTTTGTGTTGGCCTGCGTACATGGAGCATGAAACCCTAATGGTGCTTTTAATCTTTATACTCATGCACACTTATTACTTGGGATTACAGCAATCTAGACATGTCCCTGAACACCGCAAGATGTCGATCCTTTCTCGCTACTTCCCGTTGTTCTCGTTTGTCTTTCATCAGCAAAGTCGTTTTCTCTTCATGGAAGACGTCTTCATACCCAGCTCTGGACTCTGTCTGAGAGTGTGTCTGTAAATGCTTGATGACTCGGTGTCGGATGGAAGGTGATGCGTCTCCACTGCAGAGGGAATCTGAGCAGCAGGAAAACCTGGTGCTTCATTAACCTTCTGTTTCATTGAGGAGAGATTAAAAGCTTCCTCAGGCTTTCCTCATTTGGTGGTTATACGCTTTAGTCTGGAGCCTCTGCATGAAGAAATGGAAGGTTTTACTTTCATCCTTTTCATGTTAACAACTGCTGCAGATGTGGTGGTTGTTGTGGTTCCTGGATGTTATTGACGCATCCCATTTTGAGGCTTGAGTAAGAGCATATAATAAGATAACTATGGATGAGCATTTTAGTCTGATTTGATATTCATATTTTTGTTTTATTCAACAAAATTTGTTTAGAAAGATCAGTTGGAGTGACAAATGGTTTCAAGGTGAAGGTGGGGTTACATCAGGGATCAGCTTTGAGCCCCTTCTTGTTTGCAATGGTGATGGACAGGTTGACAGATGAGGTCAGGCAGGAGGCTCCATGGACCATGATGTTTGCAGATGACCTTGTAATCTGTGGTGAGAGTAGAGAGCAAGTGGAAGAGAATCTGGAGAGGTGGAAGTTTGCACTGGAGAGGAGAGGAATGAAGGTCAGTAGAGACAAGTCGGAATACATGTGTGTGAATGAGAGGGAGGCAGGTGGAAAGGTGAAGATGCAAGGAGTAGAGGTCGTAAAGGTGGATGACTTCAAATATCTTGGGTCAACCATCCAGAGCAATGGACAGTGTAGAAAAGAGGTGAAGAAGAGGGTGCAGGCAGGATGGAGTGGGTGGAGACGGATGTCAGGGCTGATGTGTGACAGAAGGATAGCAGCAAGAGTGAAAGGGAAGGTTTACAAGACAGCAGTGGTCCTGCTATGATGTACGGTTTGGAGACTGTGGCTCTGTCTAAAAGACAGGAGGCTGAGCTGGAGGTGGCGGAGATGAAGATGCTGAGATTTTCGTTGGGAGTGACAAGGATGGACAAGATTAGAAATGAGCAGATCAGAGTGACGGTGAAGGTGGAGCAGTTTGGAGATAAAGCCAGAGAGGCCAGGTTGAGATGGTTTGGACATGTGTTGAGGAGGAATAGTGGATATATTGGGCAAAGAATGTTGGAGATGGAGCTGCCAGGTAGAAGGAGAAGAGGTAGACCTCAGAGAAGGTTTATGGATGTAGTGAAGGTGGACATGGAGATGGTTGGTGTGAAAGTAGAGGAGGCAGTGGATAGGGCAAGATGGAGGCAGATGATCCGCTGTGGCGACCCCTAAAGGGAGCAGCCGAAAGAAGAAGAATCACCTAATTGCAGTTGAGATTCACAATTATATAAGACGACTGTGGTTATTGTCCAGTTGGTACGTTTTAGTCTTTATACTGCAACACATGAGAATTCGGTGTGTTGGGTTGAATTATTGAAGAAAGCAGTAAATGCAGACTTAATGGGGCTTTAAAAAGTTCTAGCTTCTGACTTTAAGCTCACGTTTATAGGGCATTTATAGGTTAGTTATGTAGAAAAGTTTAGCATGTATGCCAGCAGAATAACTTTTTTTTTTTTTTTTTTTTTTTTTTGGCTCGTTTTCATTCTTGTGAAGAACTTTACGCAGTTGTGCATGTGCTGTATTGGTTTGACAGTACAAGTTTGGCTATGAAGTGAACGTGGCTCACAAGTAAGGTGGCTGTTTGGCCACTTTAGGCTTGTATTTTAACGGTTTAAGACAGTTAAATCACTAATTTCAGTCATTTCTGACCAATTTTGATTGTGACAGCCCTACTCATGAGCTGACCATTAGTCAGCAAGCCTGGGCTGAGGAGGAGGCCACTGATTTAACCCAAATTAATATAAATACAGGCTTGTTTATAACCTTCAAAGAGTAGCTCCCCAAGATCTTTCTTTTTCATTTACAGCTGGAATGCAGTGCTCTGCAGTAATTAAACACCAGCCTTGCTATAAATCTTTCCACACTGTAAAAATGTCACTTATTGTGGTCAGTTTTGCCTCTGCAGCGCCCCCTCTGGTTCACCTGTGCTAGTCCTGAAGCACCACGAAATATCACAGTATGGAAATCAAAGTGTTACCGCCCCCTGATGACGCCCTTCTCATGCTGCGCTCATAAATACATTTATTTCCAGAAGTTTTCACTCGCCCATCCAAATCACTGAGTTCAGGTGTTCCAGTCACTTCCATGGCCACAGGTGTATAAAGCCGAGCCCCTCGGCCTGCAGACTGCTTCTACAGACATTAGTGAAAGAATGGGTCGCTCTCAGGAGCTCAGTGAATTCCAGCGTGGTGCCGTGATCGGACGCCACCTGTGCAGCAAGTCCAGTCGTGAAATTTCCTCACTACTAAATATTCCACAGTCAACTGTCAGTGGGATTATAACAAAGTGGAAGCGATTGGGAACGACAGCAACTCAGCCACGAAGTGGTCGGCCACGTTAAATGACAGAGCGGTCAGCGGATGCTGAGGGGCATAGTGCACAGAGGTCACCGACTTTCTGCAGAGTCAATCACTACAGACCTCCAAACTTCATGTGGCCTTCAGATCAGCTCAAGAACAGCGTAGAGAGCTTCATGGAATGGGTTTCCATGGACAAGCAGCTGCATCCAAGCCTTACATCACCAAGCGCAATGCAAAGCGTGGAATGCAGTGGTGTAAAGCGCCGCCACTGGACTCTAGAGCAGTGGAGACGTGTTCTCTGGAGTGACCAATCACGCTTCGCACCAATCACTACAGTCCTCCAAACTTCATGTGACCTTCAGATCTCAGTTTGAGTGGGAACCGAATCGGATGTGATGCAGGTAGATGTGCCGTGAACAGCTTGGTAGAACGTAAGCATTTAGGGCCACTGCAGCAACCCTGGCTGACCAGTGATGCAGTCTGTGACCTTGATGTCAAACTGAATCAAACTTGGACAGCGTTCAAAAAATCCACTTTATTCATTCAGAATTCAGGGCATCTAAGAAATCAGGTCTCTGGTTATACTGAATACGGACCTGCTGAACAGATTAGAAGCAAGCCGTCGTGGTTTTGGGGAATGTTCTACCGTTTGGCGCCTCTGCCGCTCGCTGTTGATCGTTTTCTGGCTCTACGTTAACTCTCCGTTCCAAAAGTGCCGTCTGATTCTGTCGTGCTCCGTGTTTTCTGGTAGCTGATGTACACTAGCTCTAAAAACGCAGCAGCTCAGCCCACCTGGTTTCCCTCACAGCCCTACCTCCAATCATGAACATCACAAGTGCCCCTCCGATTTTTTGAGCATTATCCAAAGTTGAGCCAGGGGTGGAGTCAGCTGGAAATCCTGGGGTGTAGTTACTCTGTGCGTTCTTGTTTTACATGCATGGCTTCATATTTTAACCCACAGTAACTGGCCTAAAACATTACTGGCCCATCAGTTCTCCCGATTATCCGCTCTCCCGCTGGCCTCATCAACTGAATTGTGCGTACGTCATTTTGAAGATTTAATGGAATTCCCATTGAACTCTAATCTTAACCCTAATCTAAACCTCAGTAATGAAAACTGTTAAGAAGCGGAGAAAGTTTGAGACGGAAAATGAGACATGACAGTCTCTCCAGTCGACTCGGTCGCTTATTTCATCATGAACAAAAATGATCTACACTGCTCATCAAGCTCTAGCGTGACTGCGCGGTGTACCCTGGAGATGTGTCTGATGATTGAGTCTGACTGCAAACAGCACAATTAGCATTTCTAGGCTTTTTATCCCACCTACACGTCTATTAAGCTCAATGACTTCAGACAATTAAAAGAAAATCTGCTGAAAAGAAACAGAAGAGAAGTACAAAATGATTCCGTAATGCTCTGGGAGACTTCCCAACACAGATTAAGCCTAGTAACGATCTCTCTGAAAGGCTGTTCAGTGGTAAATTCATTCAGTAAGATCCAACACACCATCCAAAGACCAGCGATGTAAACAAATTCACACGGACGTTTTCAGTAGTAAACAGACTTGATGTAAAAAGACCCAGTGTAGTTATGAAGTTATACTTGAGAGACCAAGACGTTTCTAAGAGTAGGTTTCGACTCCAATAACGAGGTTTCATTAGTCGGGGAGCAGAAGGAGCATCACTGTCTGTGTAATCTGTGATTAATGTTCCTCATTATTCTACTGTACACAGTACAGTCAGTGCCTGCTGCCAGGAAGAGGATTAATCAACTTTTTTCAGTACATACTGTAATAATAATGTATATACAATGACCAGGCATAACATTGACCACCACCTCGTTTCTACGTTCTTGTCCACTTTATCAGCTCCACTTACTGTATAGCTGCTCTCTGTAGTTCTACAGTTACAGACTGTAGTCCATCTGTTTCTCTGATACTCTGTTACCCTGTTCTTCAGTGGTCAGGACCCCCATGGACCCTCACAGAGAAGGTACTGTTTGGGTGGTGGGTGGCTGCAGTAACACTGACGTGGTGGTGGTGTGTTGTGCTGGTGCGAGTTGATCAGATGCAGCACTGCTGCTGTGTAACAATGCGCCTCTGAACGGCTCTCAGGGGGAGGAGATTTTATTTTTTTATTTTTTTTGTTTGTTTTGACGCGCATTTAGCAATCTGAGCAATTTCTCCACAAGGGGGAGCCATAAGCACGTCACACTTTCTGTTGATTTAAAGAAAATAAATGGCTGTGAACCCACACCAGCGGGATCCCACAAATGCACATGGTTTACGTTCAAAATAAGAGGTGAAATAATTGATCATCAGTAGGTGATCTTATTAAATCAGTTAAATCAGCTAAAAACGCCCGAAGTTAATTGATATTCTCGAGGTTTTTTTTAACAAGGAAATATTGCGTTAATTGGGCCTGTCAACCGCCGAGCAGTTCTATTCTGCCGTCTCTCGAAAGGACGTCCTTTGGCACCTTAATGCTGAGTTAGTGCACGTTACTCACGAGTGGCTCTTATTTCAGAACTTTCTCACATTTAATGTTCTGCGCACTCTGAAAAACAACTTGAAAGGATTCAAGGATCTTGGTCTTTGATCACTGTGTCACTTTGATCACTCTAATCCCCCTGTCGATGGCATCTGTGTTAAAGCTCAGATAACATCTCCACGGATGGGTGACTGCAGACTTACAGCGTTTCAAAATCAGAGTCAGACTATTAGGCTACATCCCACATCCCCATTCTTCTCCAAATCCATATCTTTCAAAAGATTCCGCCGTGCTAGCGGAGCCTCTTTTATGTCTACGTTTTGTTTTGAGCAGCTTCAGAAGGGCCTATTTTCACATCTATAATGCCTCAAACTGGTTTTGCTGTATAAAAAAGAATGAGGGTCCCCCCCCCCCCTTCTCACTCCTTTAGAATCACCTTGATTTTGCCTATAATCTATAATGGCATCATCAGGGGGGGGTGGGGGGGGGTGTTGGTCAGTGGGTCTAGGTCTTTTCATGGCATTAAAGCAAATGGAGTGATATGAAATTCTCGGACTGGGATGCTTCAGCCCTGAATTGCATTGAAGTGGGTAATGGGTATTTACCATTAGAGCATTCCGCACAGTATGGGGTCCACTGTCCATCACTCGCACTGCAAACCATGGCCTTCAGATGACCCCCAGTACTGTATGCACATAATCATGTGTAGGATGTTATTGCTACATGCATTAGTGAACCAGGCCAGAATGTTTGACACATCTAATTTAACACATGCATTAGTTTCCCTCCATTTCAAAATACCAGCATTTTTTCCAATTCCAATGTATTTTTCCAAAAATAAACAACAAAAAAAAACATTTACCGTGAGGTAATGAGTCCCCTCCTCTCCCTAAGCTTGTCCACCGTTTTTGTCTCGGCCACTTGGACCAGTCACGCTGGAGATGGTGCCACAAAAGTTGTAAAAGCTCCACGTAAGACTTGGGCTTTGTTCACACAGCAGGTAAAAGTGGCCCAAATCTGGTCTTTTTCTCCACATGTGACACGGATGCGTGTCTGTGTGTCACTGTGAACAGCAAAAACACTGAATCTGACATTTTCAGTTCCGGTTTGAGATGCTTTCATATGTGGTACTGGAATCTGACACGTTTCCAATGTGAGTCTGGTCAGCGACGACTTCTACGTCAATCCAGCTCATTGTTCATCATAATTTCACGCTGTTGGGACCTCAAACATTTTGTGGTGATGTTTCCCTACAAAACATAGGAGACTGATCCAGACTTTACATGTTTGAAGAGATTTTGAAAGAAATGCTGAACGAGGCCGCAGGAGAACGAGGCCGCAGGAGAACGGCAAAGAACCGTTAAAACTCTGACAGCAAAGTTTAAACAATCAGAGGACGCAAACCGAAGAAGTGACCACACCCTTTTGATGGGTCAATCACATTCTGGGTGATGAGCCCAGCTGTCAGTCAGTGAAGCTTCATGATGCTCCTGTGATGCTGGTGAAGATGAAGCTGATCCTCTGGGAGCGACTGGTGTTGTTTGGTGGTTGTGATTGTTTACCTCTGGATGAGCCACGTGAAGCAGCACGATGCTGTTCTTTTGCGTAGTGGAATGATCAAAGCGTCTACATGTCCAAATATATCTCATAGTCCTGCCTGAACCACACTTTGTTCACACTAAGGCTGCTGTGTGGAGGCAACACTTTTTACTCTTTTAGAGTAAGGCGAGTAATTTTCTACGTCTTTCACCTCTAGTTTGGTTTGTGTGGAGCAGCAAAGCCGGAAATTCGGTCTCAAATACAGCAGCCACAACAGAATGAGTGAAACCCCAGGATACTGTATACTACTTATTGCTTTTGAACAGTCGGTACATGAGCAGTATGTAGTAGTATTTCAAACTCAAACACAGCTACTGACTTTATATATATACATACATACATACATACATACATACATACATACATACATGCTCGCTCTCACTGGCCACTTTATTAGGTACACCTGTTCAATTGCTTGTTAACACAAACAGCCAATCATCAGCCAATCACACGACCACAACTCAGTGCATTCAGGCATGTAGAGGTGGTCAAGACAACTTGCTGAAGTGCAGGCTGAGCATCAGAACGGGGAAGAAAGGGGATTTAAGGGGCTTTGAACGTGGCGTGGTTGTTGGTGCCAGACGGGCTGGTCTGAGTATTTCAGAAACTGCTGATCTGCTGGGATTTTCACGCACAACCATCTCTAGGGTTCACAGAGAACGGTCCGAAAAAGAGGAAATATCCAGTGAGCGGTCAGTTGTGTGGACGAAAATGCCTTGTTGATGTGAGAGGTCAGAGGAGAACGGGCAGACTGGTTCCAGATGATAGAAAGACAACAGGAACTCAAATAACCAACCAGAATCTCTGAGGAACGTTTCCAACACCTTGTAGAAAGTCTGCCATGAAGAATTAAGACAGTTCTGAAGGCAAAAGGGGGTCCAGCCTTTTACTAGCAAGGTGTACCTAATAAAGTGTGTGTGTGTGTGTGAATGAGTGATATAACTGCTGAAATGGTTCAGGTGTGTAAACGCCCTTAGTCTCTCTATAATGGTAAGTTATTGTGCATCTAAACGTAGATAATAAAGTCGAGTACAGCCTCGGTCCAACCTCTCTCTTCGCTTTTCTCTGTTCTCTTGTGCACACAAGGCCAAGGCTAGGTGTTTGTCCCCCCATCTCCACCCATCAGAGCAGAACTGTAAATCAACTGTGTGGAAGCTGCCCTGTGCTCCTGGGGCTTCTCTTAATTAGTAGGCTTTAAATTTTCTGCCAGAGTTTCGCCCTCGTTGTTTAATCTATGAGTCCGGGTCCAACTGGACGCGTTCCTGCTGACCCTCGCTGGGTTCCTCAGGGCACCTTTCACTCTTCTTTCTCGCTCTCCTCCAGTCCGAAACGTAGATAAAACACAGCACTTTCTACCTCATCTCAGTCCTCCTCATCTGTAGGGTACAGTCAGTAACTATGGATCATAGTATCGGTGCATGTCGTACTTAGAAATGTTGGCTTGAAACTTGAATTAATCAACAGCCTGTTGGCATCTGTCAGATGTTGGTGCAGTTTTATGAATACCTCAGTCAAGGCTTGTAAATAATGCTATGAATCAGTTTGGGCGTGATTCATTCTTTATGATGTGGGGCTCGTTTTCCAGGTGGATGAATTTGTGGTAAATTATCAGCATAGTGATAGTTTTGAGTGCATGGAGGCCAGAAAACAGATAAATAACCAGAACTGCTGTTTTACTGTGTTCTAATGGTTGTTCTATAGCCACATATTGGAAATGTTTATTTGCATAATTACATACGTTAATGGGTAGTTGCTTAAGTGTGTTTTGAAAGGATGGTATGATGCTGAAAACTTGAAAATCCTAGAGCATCTTTAAGCTCAAACATGGCAAATGTTCTAATTTGTGAAGAATTGGCAGATGCCAAATATGTTCAAATATCTTTTATTCTGGGAAAACTAAATGAGAACAGCATGTTGGAAAGTAAAAAGTAAACAGAAGTAGACAAAGTACATAAACCATGTACCTGAGTTAAAGTAGATACCAAGGTAAAATTTTCCTCCAGTAAAAGTAGAAGTTCCTCCCTTTAGACCTCCACTTGAGTAAAAGTACTAAAGTATTTCCCTTCAAATGTACTTAAGTATAAAGTAAAAGTACTAAAAGAGGAATTCTGGCTCTGATGTCCTGTTATCATTTTTATAACCAGACTGGCTTCATGAACTCATTTCAGGTGAAAGTCCTCCAGCGTCTCTCTTGGTAAACCAGTCTTTTAATAGAACGTCATTAATTAGTGACGCTGACGTCTATTAAAATGATCAGAAACACAAAACACTGAAGGTAAACAGTTTCCATCAGGGAGAACCGAGTGGCTCTGAAATCACTTTTTACACACAAGCAAAGTTTCAGTTTCAGATTTATTTACAACTTAGTTCCAAGTTTAAGTTGAATAAAAACTGGCTTTAAACTCAGGATCACAGATGAGCTCCTTTACTATGTTGATCTGTAGGCGTCTGTTCATAAACATAAACCAGCCCAAACTCATTTACTATAAAATGAAATGGTGTTTGTAGAAATTCAGAAAAAAGCCGCGTCAGTCTCGACTGCATATGTGGACATATTTCTATATTGTGCTCTATTTACACAAAGTTAGGTTAGTTCATCATTTATGTTGAACAGACTCTCCCAAAGTTTTACGCTGCTGCGCTGACGTTGAACCGCGTGCTGCACTGGGTCGGTATGACCAACAGGTCAAAACCAGCTCTAAACAAAGTGACCGCTGGGCCCTGATTGGTGCTCTGGCTTTGCGCTTCTTTCGTTTTGACATGTTACGTTTTTATACACACAGAAACCAAAAGGAACGACAGATTTCTGAAAATGTAGGAGGAAAAAGTCGGATATTAGACTCTGAAATGTAGTGGAGTGAAAGGAAAAAGACGCCCAGAACGGAGAAACTTCAGTACAGATACACCAAAAATACTAAAGTACAGAAACTAATTACATTTACTCAGTTACTCAGTTACTGTCCACCTCTCAGAATTGAGGTGAATTTAGCTGAATGTTTTATTTCTTCATGTTACTGTCAGTCAGTATCAGTTTTGCAAAATTGCAACCTGTGGAATCCCGCTCCTTCACCCCTCCCTTTCCACGAGTCTAGAAGACCCTAGTGTGGCAGGCATGTTTGTGGATTCCACCTCTCAGTTCTCAAACTTCTCACAACACACAATGGTTGCTGCTGGTGCTAGCTAACCACTGGTTCTTCTTCTTTCTATATTTTCCATCTGGTGCTATGGCGGCACCAAATTCAGGCTGCCGCTTCAGCCTAAAAGCGCCCTCTAGAGCCAGTGTGTGGGTTGTCTGTTCAGAACTACTGCAGAAACACAGCAGCGCAACATGGCGTAATAACTCCTTTACATTTTTGTTCATTAACCTTTTAAATACTTTTTTTTTTCTTTTTTTTTTTTTTTTTTAAACTTTAAGTACATTTGGGAACATGTGCTTTTGCTTTTACATAAGTAAAAAAAAAATGTAAGCTGTACTTTTACCAGAGTATCTTTAGTGCATGGCTACTTGAGTAAGGAGCTTGCACTACTGAAAGTTGGGGATATTTGGCTTTCGGGTGAAATTGGTTGAACATGTGAAAAGTTCACGCTACAGTGATATTATATTATGAAAGTAGGGCATTTCAGAAGCATGCAATGAGATTTTGACGAGAGTTTGTTGGGGTTTACCCACCACTGCTGTTTCAATAAATTGTTGGAGATGAGGAAATCACCAATGTCTCTAACTTATGAGCCCTTCAGCATCAATTACAGCTCGACAACGACATCTTCTGCTGTTCACAAGTCGACTCGTTGTCTGCTGAGGCAGGACGGCCCACTCTTCTTGAAGGGCGGCCCTCAGGTCATTGAGGTTCTGGGGTACAGAGTTACGAGCCTCTACACAGCGGCTCAGCTGATCCCATAGGTTTTCTATGGGATTCAGGTCTGGAGAAAATGCACGACGCTCCATCTGAGGTTCCCCAGTCTCCAGCAGCCGTTCCCGAATGATGCGCCCTCGATGAGCTGGAGCATCGTCGTCCATGAAGAAGAAATGAGGCCTGTGTTGTTCATGCAGAGCCACAGTGACTGGATTAGTGATGTTATTCAGTAGTTTGGGCCACTGGGTCACTGTACCATTCACAAAGTGTAGGGCAGTTCTGTATTGACTGGACACACCTGCCCACACTGTAACACCACCACCACCTTGCCATTAAGCTCCTTGTTAAAGAACAAAGTTGTGCAAAAAGTACTGAAACATTAAACAGCTGGACATGTGCATTCAGAAGTTTAGAGAAGGTCACATTTAAGTTCACCTGTAAAGTTTGGCGTGCATTTTAGGTTCATCCTAAAGTCTCACCTGAAAGCCAAATATCCTTGACTTCCTGTGAGTAGTGTATGTACTTCTGCCTTCTCTGGTTAGAGATGCACCTTTTATTGGGAAACGAGATTCCAGTGACTGGAAAACGATCAATATCGGCTCCAATTATTAGTCGATCCAGAGCTAGCACTGGCCCTGCATCATCCCTCAGCCCTGCAAACGTAAATAGTTACCAAAAGTAATTACGACAATACAGAATATGGCACATCTCATCCTCAAAGGGCTGAATAGAGTACGCCCTTCTAGCGGTGTCCACAACTCCGACGTCAAACCAAACAAGCCTGATTGACGAATACCGATGCGTGCGATCCGTTTATTACGGCCTGGCTGAGTTGCTGTCTGTGGTGAAGCAGAACTGAAGATTTCATTTGTGTCACAGTGCTGTGCAACTCAGGAATGAATTAATTACTAACGCCAGAAAGCGAGCGTGAACAGAAGGCTCCTCTGGCTAAGCAGCACCCTTTTTCATATGAGAGGGATTTTCCATCATCTTTCTAATTTCCTTCTGGAGGGTATTCGTCTCGTTCGCGCTCTCCTCGCCGCAGTCCTGTCTGAGGGTTTACAGAAAGCTGGATCCTGATTTTTAATAAAACGCTTTCTCCGTCTGCCTTTCAGCGCATCAAATGTGAGTCTGCGTAATGATAATGAATAAAAGTGGACGCAGTGAAGACGGAGGTCCGCAGTGCAGCCACAGGACAGTAAGCCCACGTTGTTGAAATATTATGTAGGGCATGTTCAGCTTCCTGAGGAAGAGGTTTGCCTTTGTGTTTCAGGGTTTACCTTTCCGGTCAGCACTGGACTTTAAATGCCTCTGTGTAAATGGTATGAAGAGATCTAATGAACAAAGAATGAAGGTCGCAGTCATTCAAGATCAGTAGTTTCCTCACACTGACGCAGGCTGGGCAACTTGAAGGAGAATTCCAGAGTTTCTGCACAGTTTATTTGGGGAAATGTAAACAAGTAATTTGATGTGAAATGGCTCATTATAGAGAAACTTGCCAGGGCTTGCCAGGCACGGTGGGTAGCGCTGTCGCCTCACAGCGAGGAGGGTCTGGGTTCGATTCCCCGCCGGGGTCCTCTCTGTCTGGAGTTTGCATGTTCTCCCCGTGTCTGCGTGGGTTTCCTCCGGGTTCTCGGGTTTCCTCCCACAGTCCAAAGACATGCAGTCAGGCTGATTGGACGTGCTAAATTGCCCCTGGGTGTGAGTGACTATCTGTGTTTGTCTGTCTGCCCTGCGATGGACTGGCAACCTGTCCAGGGTGTATCCTGCCTTCCGCCCGATGACTGCTGGGATAGGCTCCAGCTCCCGCGACCCTGAGGGGGAAGCGGCTTAGAAGATGGATGGATGGATGGATGGATGGATGGATGGATGGATGGATGGATGGATGGATGGATGGATGGATGGATGGATGGATGGATGGATGGATGGATCACGATGACCACGTTCACACAGCAGGTAAAAGAGGCCCAAATCTGATCTTTTTCCTCATCTGTGACATGGGTGCGTGTCAGTGTGAACAGAGGAACACTCCGAATCCGACCTTTTCAATTCCGATTTGAGACGCTTTCATATGTGGTACTGAAATCCGATCCGTATCCGATTTGCAGCGATGTTCCGTCTGAACAGCCAGATTTTTTACGTCAGTCCAACTCGACATTTGTCGTCATTTCGCTCTGCTGAGACTCATAAATATTCAGGCTGATGATTCTGTACCAAAAACATTAGAAGAGGCTCCTCGCAGCCGCTCCGGGTTTGAAGAGGTTCAGGGTGTAGCGGGCGGAGAAGCCCGAGGCTGCAGCGTCGGAGAGCGGTTTAAACAAACCCGAAGACCCGAACCAAAGAAGTGGACCTGGACCTCTTCAAACTCATTTCAGGCAAAAACTTTGTTAAAGCTGTGGTCAGACAGCGTATCGGGCAGCGTGTTCCTGAACATTTCATGCTTTAACTTCAAACGTGAGGAAGTTTTTGGAGACAGTGAGCACTTCAGATGACTGGTCATCACCACCATTGCGAATAATTGAGTTCCTCTAGAACGTCAGACCGCTTGTGATTTCTTAAATATTTATTGTGCTTGCACTTAGAAAAAATGATGGAATTCTCCTTTTAACTGTCATTTCTGCATGAAAAAATGAGACTTTTGAAAGTGGAGGGGAAAAAAAACTGTTCATTCAATTTAGGTGAAATCTTGAGTTTGGAATTGGGGTTGAGGGAGCAGGTGTCAGGGCTAAAAAGCATTTTGCATTTCAAAAGTCAAACATTTCTGTTTGGCCAGTGTGTGAAAAGGTGTTTTTATTTTATTTTATTTTATTTATTTATTTATTTTATTTTTCAAATACTCCTTTTGCTGTCATGCACCTTTTGGGTTCGCTGGGTGAATGCCAATGTTTCATGGGTGTTGTTAATGTCTTTTTCAATAGCTGTGTTCACGTTTTTAGTGGTAGTTCCAGCAGGCTGCGGAGCTGAGATCAAAGACTTCACTACAAAGTGAAACATTCCCTTAATCACATTGTTTGAACATTAAAAATGTGTGTCCACGGTGAGAGCTTGTCCTCTAAACCAATGTGTGGTCCGAGATGAAACGGCTTTGTTGGCTCCCCATTATGATTTTTCTCTATTCCTTTATTCTTCTTGTATTCTCATGTGTTTAAACACATTTTGGTCCAGTTTAGGCAAGTCTAACACAACATGAATTGTGTACATTGTTTTCCAGATATGGTCATAAACACACAGCGATTTGTCTGTATTTTCTACCATAATATAAAAAGGAACTATTGTGAGGTTAAAAATAGTTTAATTCCATAATTTACTCAGTTTAGGGCAGTGATTTAAGCCCTGATGGCCCTAAATCTGTAGGTTACTCTTGCTCACGTGGGCACCTAATTATACATGCATTAAGATCGGATACAGATCAGATTTCAGTTCCACATATGGAAGCGTCTCAAATCGGAATTGAAAGTCAGATTCAGTGTGTTTTATCTGTTCTCACTCACACACACACACACACACACACACACACACACACACACACACACACACACACACACACACACACACACACACAACCGTGTCACACATGGGGGGGGGTCGGATTTGGGCCTCTTTTACCTGCTGTGGGAACTTTGCGTTAGTGAGCTCATACAGCACCAATCATTCAATATAAATGAATTTAGTGCATTTTCACTTTAAAGAACAGTAACAGTCACTTAAGTCACTTTAAAATGTCTGTACATTTCGTGTATATTTTGCGTGCTTTGTCAGATTATCAGGCTCTGGAAAGAACAGCACATGTTTTGTCCGTGTTTATCGTGTGTCCACATGAGCAAGAGTAACCCACTTAGGATTTAAAGATTTGGGTTCCCTGGGCATTTATAGGTAAATTAGAGGTAAAGAACTAAGCAGGAGCAGAAAAAGGTGGTTAACACATGGTAGAGAAAATGAACATAACTAGGGGAAAAATTGTGAATGTCACTGAAATGTGGACATACACTCACTGGCTAATAGCTAATCAGCCAATCACACGGCCGCAGCTCACTGCATTGAGGCCTGTAGAGGTGGTCAAGACGACTTGCTGAAGTGCAGACCGAGCATCAGAACGGGGAAGAAAGGGGATTTAAGGGACTTTGAACGTGGCGTGGTTGTTGGAGCCAGACGGGCTGGTCTGAGTATTTCAGAAACTGCTGATCTGCTGGGATTTTCACGCACAACCATCTCTAGGGTTCACAGAGAACGGTCCGAAAAAGAGGAAATATCCAGTGAGCGGTCAGCTGTGTGGACGAAAATGCCTTGTTGATGTGAGAGGTCAGAGGAGAATGGGCAGACTGGTTCCAGATGATAGAAAGACAACAGGAACTCAAATAACCAACCAGAATCTCTGAGGAACGTTTCCAACACCTTGTAGAAAGTCTGACAAGAAGAATTAAGACAGTTCTGAAGTCAAAAGGGAGTCCAGCCTTTTACTAGCAAGGTGGACCTAATAAAGTGCCTGGTGAGTGTAATTTTCAAAACACGTTGCCAAAAGTAGGTAAACTAAGTAAAGTGTCTCAGTGGAGACCGGCAGTAATGTATGCCAAGCTTCAACCCAGTGTGGTAAACAAACCAGTGTATAGGTCCTGCCTATCCATCATGTATTCCTGTTCACTAAATGCACATTAGGATTTATTAATATTCATTAATGTGGGCCACGACTTTGAGCATCACGGCATGTCTCTGACCTTCTGCTCCTCCCATTCTGCTGCATATATTGACCTTCACAGAGAGAGTCACTCATTCACTAATATGCCACACAAAGGTGAGGGTTGTTCATCCAGCATGCGTTATGAAGGCGACGACGTTTATCGAGGGTTTGTTTCTCTTTGCTGATGGAACAGCCTCCACTCTTCTGTACTCCTAGAGAGTGAGACATGCGATGGAGCAAACTGCTGTGAGGGACTGGCCTGTGTTGAGTTAGGGCAGCTTTTAGTGAGGTCAGATACTGATGATGGATGGTTTAGATTAGGATCTCAATCGCAACTTCAGCTCATCCCAAAGATACTGGATGGAGCTCAGTCACTCTAGATTTTTGGGCTTGGAGATCTTGGTGTTTCCACAGTTTGTTTAAAGTGAACCTGGAAGGCAACCAACCGCAAATGGCCTCAGTGTTCACAATGTAAGCGAACTATAAAGAGGACTCTGTTTTCTTTCTGGTCCTTTGGGATCTCGGACTACATGTTCAGACCACAACTCCATCAGAACCTGGATCCCTTTCACAGCACTCATGGTGTACACAGTGCTCGCCAAGTGGGAAGCGTTCTCTGATGAATCCAACCTATCAGGTGACGAGAAGAACCACCAGATCTGCTTGCTGCTTTCCTATTGCTGAAACGATTGGCCGAAGTGCATCTTGCAAAATTGGAAAAATGGGAAAATCAACTGTCTGTACAGTTTTGCACAGTGAGCATTGATATAAAACCCTTTATGCAACAATTTCGGTTTTCACAGTTAAACAGAGTTTGTTCCACTTACATAAGAACAAAAATTGGTGCCACAACACTTGCAGCTTTAGTAGCACCAGTGCCACGTGCTCAAAGTGTGTCCTTTTGGGGGGTTTGGACAGAGGGCAGTCAATCGCACGCCCACCCATACCTGTTCTAACCTCTTGTAGCCTTACTTATACTGTTGATTATCAACAACATTAAGGTTTAGGGTTAGGTTTAGGAGTCCGGTGTAGGTTTTGCCTTTGGTTAGGGGTGGATTTTGTACAAATCTTTCTCACACAACTTTTAAATTCAGTTACATTTATTAGATGTTTAAATGTTGGGTGAAGACTGAGCATCTACAGTAGACCATCCAAATAAATGGTTACCTTTTATAAAACCTCGTTTCCTTCATTCCTCTGGCCGTTCGCCCGTTCATCCGTGTGCCCGTCTGCCCGTACAGTCTGGGGGAATATGAGTGGAAGGTCTTGGATATGGCAGTAACTTCTGAGGCGTTTTGTTTCTTGGATCCATTCAGTTACTTATACGGAGTAATTGCCTGGTGTTTTGCCAACACAATCATCTGTAAGGTAAACACAGCTGTTTGAGACTCCAGCCAGTGAGAACAGTAGCCAGGAGACTAAAGTGGTACATTACAGCAGAAGGCACTTCGTAATGTGTGTGTTCTACAGGTGGCAGCGATCCGATAGCGATCCTACGCTGTTCTTGAGCTGATCTGAAGGCCTCATGAAGTTTGGAGGTCTGTAGTGATTGACTCTGCAGAAAGTTGGTAACCAAATCCAGAACATGAACACGGGGTAAGCAGTTCTTAGTCTCCAGAGAGCACAAAATACATTATAGAACAACACAGACAAGCAGTTACTAAACATAGCTTAAATAATACGGTTCATAAACAGATTTAAGAAATCAGTAGAGCTAAATTGTTCGCAGTCAGAACTAATATCACAGCATCCACAGAAGAGACAATCTATGCATGAAGAACATGATTCCCATTTAAAAGCATTAACAGATCTGATATTAAAAACCCACAGAAGATTGGGGTTAAAATATTCACCAAAATTGATTGTAGCTGGACCGTTCACTAATTAGTTTTGTATTATGTTTTATACATATTAGTATAAAACAAATTAGTGTGTTAAATAGGGTCTAAAATGGGGTTTTAAAGGTGTCTTGACAGACAACAATCTATGTTAGCAACATGATGCATGGGGGTCAGATGCCCGTAAGCGAGCGATTTGCAATATTAATATGACGAGAATACTCGTGTTAGCAGCCGACTCAATGATCCGCAAGACACCGTCACACAACATAGCGCAAATGTTGATGGTTATCACACCAGGCAGTTCACAAACCACGCTGGATACATGGTTGTCAAATATGAACACAATCCAGCGCCCACCGGTAAAACGTCATAGATGTGGTGATAATTTATGAGCTAGATTTTGTGTGTAATAACGCCATAAACAATGCTTGGGAATAGCTGTCTATTAGTGAACGACTGTCCTACTAAAATGACGAGCATTGAATGTCTTGAGTTTGTTAAGAGTACAAGAGACGCTGATGTTCATCATGCTCCAACTCATGGAGAAATGAAATGTGGAGGGGTAGCCAGACCCATCCCATGCCAAAGGTGTTGTACGGCGGGCTGCGAAAACAGTTTGACGCCAAGATAGCGACACTTGTTCGTCTGTATGGTGTGGAGGTTGAATTAATGTGGGAATGCCAGTGGGCCAGATATTTGGACTTGGTGTGTACCCATTCTGCCAGGTTAGGAAAAAAAAATAAGTAGTGTTAGATGTGGTGATGATTTATGAGCTAGATTTTGTGTAATAATGCCGTAAGCAATGCTTGGGAACAGATGCATCTTAGTGAATGATTCTCATGCTTAAATGATGAGCATGATTCCTCTCCAAGTTTCTTAGAAAGCCCCGCACAAAATAACGCAGAACAGATGGACACGGGCTTGCGGTCAGAAAGGTTCCCAACACTTGACCCAACAGCACCCATAGCAGAGACATAGCAGAGTTGACCAGAAATGGTGTTGTAGATGGTTAAACTGTGGTGCCGAGAAGTAGATTTAACAGTATTGTGCTACTCAGGCCATCGAGTTTACATGAAGCCCCTTCCACTGACATGGCCTCATACACAACCTGTGTAGACAAAATGAGATCAGACATTGTTTCGTTATCCAGGGTTTTGGCTGGTGATGGTGGAGTTATGGACCTTACCCTAAGAGTTTAACATCGGATGTTAATGTCAAGAGATGGTTATTGTTGACCGGTTTTGAGACGCTATTGAAAGGGTTATGTAGAGCAACAAGAACATTTGGTGTTGACTGTCTCGATAGCTATGGGTGAAAATGGTGGTGGTGTCTCTAAAGTGCGCGACCATAATCGCTTTTATTCATATAGCACCGTTACGATGCTCAAGGGCGCTTTATAAGAACATCAACATATTAAACACCACATTAAACAAAAGGTCAATACAGGTAAACATTCAAGTATAAACAGAACAGTGATAACTGTGGGAGAGTATTCCATGAATTGGGAGCTGCTACATTAAGCAATCGACCACCCATAGAAGCCAACTTAAATCTAGGAACATGAAGGAGGCCTGGATTTTTGCAATCTCAACGTACGGGATGGGACATACAGATGAAGAAGCTCCGTCAAGTATTGAGGAGCCGGACTCTGCGGAGGTTTATACCTTATAAGGAGAACTTTGTACTGAGCACTGAATGTAACGGGCAGCCTGTGAAGACTCTGAAGGACAGGGGTGATGTGGTCATTCTTACCTTGCACACAATCAGGTAATCGCAAAGAACCGAATCTTTTCCGCCCAACGAACATCTCAAATAACCTCTGTTTTGCAACGTGCCTTGCTCATTTTATGAACCCGGACGTTCCACATAACACGTTAGAACCTATAGCTGAACAGATGCAGACAAATGCAGGTTACGCACGCGGCCGTAGAGTAGGTTTTAACGACAGTGTCCGGTTAGAACACAAGTTTGGTGTTAAGTCATATTCCGTAAGAAATGTTCAGGTAGTTTTAGAGAAATAGCAAACCAAGGATAAACCACATGCTTTCTGTTTCTGTATCTCTTTGATGGCCATTATACCCTGATAAAATTTGAAGGCATTCATGTTCCATATGTTTGTGTATTTTGTTATACCTGCTGCCAGAGACCACAGTTGTAAATACAGCTGCGATGTGTGTAAAGATGTTTTATGCCATAAGAAATCCAGACGTGTCAAATATTGTGACGACCTTTCACGCTGCTGCAAATCCAGCAACTGTTATCAGTGTAAGAAACGGAACAACCGGCTACAGGAGTGATGGCATCCTCATGCGATCTAACAAAGTACACTGTTAGAAATAAAGGTACCGTGCAGGTACATGATTCGTTCATCTAGGTGCAAACAGTGTACATGTTCCTTCAAAGGTACATCAGTGGTTTTAAAACTTAAGGTCCCCTAAGTTTTTCCTAGTGGAAAAGTAGATATTTGTATCTTTTTATAAACTATTGTTTTAGAGCGGAACCATTTAATTAAAAGCCTGGAGGTGAGGCGGGGTGTGTGGAGTCAGTACAGCTTAGAACAGATCATTTCGGTGGATTATGGTTCAGTTATGTTCCCTGACTAATGGTACAGATGTACCCTTGAGGGAACTGCCCCAGTGACGGTGGTGTATCTTTTTGTGTGAGTGTGTTGTAAAAAATGTGGGTGTCATTATCATGTTGGTGTAACGAAGCCCAAACCCCACAGATGTCCTTCTGGACGTGGCGTTCATTAGGATGAAGAATTAATATCAGACACCACACACGGATGCTGCGTACAGCCGATCAAATTAAAGGAGCCCAGCAATACGTACGTCTTTTTTTGACTTTGAAACCTGATTTGAAAGGCAAGCGTGAGGCTAATTTTGTCTGTGCAATTACATTTGATGGCAGAGAGTTCACAGCAGAAGGGTCTGACTGTGTAGAACTACTCATCAAATGGCCCAAGTATCAGGGTTACACATGGTTGGCATGCAGCACAGCTGGCTTTGACAGTTTCCTATTACTGGAATATTTTTCTGAAGTGGGGATTGCTGTCAAGATCACAGTGATGGGGTGTAGACTGATCTCTGTGTGATGAAACATGCAAACAGCGCCACATGGACTCGTACTCCTTCATCCAGCAAACAGCATCAGCATTAAATTCGTCATGTTCAGAGAAACCATGCAAATTTAATCTGAAACAAAACGAAAACTCTGGGCCCGTACACAGATGAGTTTTTACAGCTATGACGCAATGAATTACGAGGCAGGGAGTTGTTTGAGTGGTACAGCACAGCCTCTGGAGGCGTTTTGCTATGAGAAGTATGCAGTAAATAGCTCAAGTTCATTGTGTACAAAGCTGGACCCGTTTAATTACACAACTTTAGCCTCATGTTGCATGGCGATGTACAAAACACATTTTCTTCCTACACTAGCACTGACACACAACAACGTGTACATTTAACCAACTCAAGACATTCTCAAATGTTTCCATTGAATGGCTTGAGTTTAAGAGTTTGAGACGCTGACGTTCATGCTCCAACTCATGGGGAAATGACATTATGTGGATGGGTAGCCTTTAGAATTTAATGGCTGTGTGCATCTTGGTCATGAACGTCGTTACAACCCACACCAGACCCATCCTATGCCAAAGGTGTTGTACGGCAGATTGCAAAAACGGTTTCATGCCAAGGTAGAGACACTTGTTTGTGCTTATGGTGTGGAGGTTGAAGCAATGTGGGAATGCCAGTGGGCCGACTTTCCAGTGGGCCATAGCGTTTGTCTATGTACATGGTGCCTGAAAGGTTAAAACCAAGAGATGCGCCCTTTTGGGGCAGAATTAATGCTTACAAACTGTACTACAAAGCAAAAGACAGAGAATCAGATATTTGGACTTGGCCAGTTTGTTCCCCTTCTGCCAGGCTAGGAAGAAATGCCCCATAGGACACCCTGAAATAACTTTCATAAATTTCAAGCCTGTTGAGGAATACTACGGACTTCTCAAGGGTACCGTGCATCCACCTAGAAGACTTCTACACCCTGTTTTACCATGTGGCTGTAATGGTAAACTAGATGTGCATTTCCTGAAGGAACTGCAGGAGTGCTTGAAAAGAGCTGCAAGTGTGTGTCTCTGTGTGGTGTGTGTGTGTGTGTGTGTGTGTATGAGGGGGGAAGGGGTGGAGTCATTCTGTTATTATGCAGCTCTTAGTGGAGAAGCCTTGTTTGAGTCCGATTTGCACCCTCTGAGCAAACAGTCATAACTCGGGGGAAACGTTTACTCTATCGCTTAACTGGATACATGGTGTTAGAAGACCCCTTGAGGATTATTTTGGTGTAACGTTGTGTGTATTGAGAAGAAAATGTCCGAGTTATGACGAGTTAATCACAGAGAAAATCTTGAAATAAGCAGATTCTGATTTTGAGAAATTTACATGGGAGTGAATGGGGCAGTTTTCTGTGCCTGGTGCCAAACAAAAGCTCATAACTCTGAAGATAACTGATAAAATGAGATATTTTGAGGTTTCAGAAAGGACGTGTTTCTCTACCATTTAAAGCTGAACTGGAGTTTCTAGGTGAAAGTTTAAGGATTTTAAAGCCGATTTCCTGTGTGATCGGCTGTGTCTGTGAGACTGAGTGGCCTGCTGTGACCTCATTGATGTCCGTTAGAATTGGAAGCTCTGAACATTCTGCCGTTCATTCTTATGGGAGGTTTTTAATTTTTAAACTTGATTTTATTAAAAACTGCCAATCCGATCGACTTCAAAAGGCAAGACCTTCGAAGACCTTCGAAAGGCAGTTTGAACAGAGTCTGTACGTTAAGGTGTTCCGGCTGTTTTAATCGCAGAAAAGTGTGGAAGAAGAATAAGTATGAGCGATAACGAGAGCGCTTCAAGTGCTATAATTAATGCTGCCACTCCGCCTCAGTCAGAGGCCGCCTCTACCAGTGCAGTTTCTAAAGCTTTACCATCCAGTCTTCAGAGATGCTCTTGGCTTCTATTTGGTATTTAGCTTATTAAATTATAAACACTGTCTGACCAGAAGAGGACGGGTGTCCCCTTGTGAGTCTTGGTTCCTCCCAAGGTTTCTTCCTCCAGTCAGAGGGAGTTTTTCCTCGCCACCGTTGCCTCTGGCTTGCTCACTGGGGATTATATGTTGTAGCTGTGTGTTTTCAAACTTCTGTAAAGCTGCTTTGTGACATTGTTGTAAAAAGCGCTACACAAATAAACTTGAATTGAAATTGAAAGTGGGCAGCACGGTGGCGTGGTTGGTAGCGCTGTCGCCTCACAGCAAGGAGGGCCTGGGCCAGGTGACCGGGGTCCTCTCTGTGTGGAGTTTGCATGTTCTCCCCGTGTCTGCGTGGGGTTCCTCCGGGTTCTCCGGTTTCCTCCCACAGTCCAAAGACATGCAGTCAGGCCAATTGGACGTGCTAAATTACCCCTGGGTGTGAGTGACTGTCTGTGTCTGTCTGTCTGCCCTGCGATGGACTGGCGACCTGTCCAGGGTGTATCCTGCCTTCCGCCCGATGACCACTGGGATAGGGTCCAGTACCTCCCTGCGACCCTGAGGGAGAAGCAGCTTAGAAGATGGATGGATGAAATTGAAAGCTGTTGAGAGAGGGTATGCGATTGCTAAAATCCATGAGGTGTGGCAGTTCCCAGACAGTTCAGAGACGTTGTACTGTGAATGTCTCGCAGAACGAACGGGAAGCATGCTGTCACAGAAGAAGAGAAGGCAGAATACATCAGGGAAAAGATTCTGAATCCTGACGAGACGCGTCTTAACCCAGCACGCAGGTCTATTAACAAGTTGTTAAACAGTTCGTTTTTCAATGGTCGTCCGAGTTGTTGACCGACCCTGAACAGTTTTCACAGCACGTCTTTGGTGACGGATACAATAAACACTTCATTTGTGTCGAACGCTATGGTGCCAACTTGTGACATTAATGTGTTTCTCTCTGCTTTTCCAACAGCTCTAGCGCATTTAGAACTGTACAGTCTGTTGGATAGATTAGGCGACACTGACTGTGTTGGCATTGTGTGTGTGTGTGTGTGTGTGTGTGTGTGTGTGTGTGTGTGGGTTTTTTTTTTTTTTTTTTTAATCTACTTCATCAAAGTACCACTTGTTTTCTCAAAGTGAGGTAATTTTAGCCATCGTTCATATGTAGTTTTGTTCAAGTTGTGCAACAAAGCCAGCAATTCGGTCCTATTTTGGTGGTCTCAACAAGCAAATTACATGTTTTTATTTCTTCTTTAAATCGTTCGAAGTCATTTTCATATGGGGTGCATTAACTTTTAAGATCCTATCAGCTCGACTGACCGAAGCTATTGATGAGCTTGGAGTTCGTACAGCAGTACAGAATGGACTGTCCGGTGTTGAATAGAGCTGGTAATGTGCAATGACCTAGTAAAATCACTTTTCTGAATATTATTGTTTGTTGAAATATCATTTTCAATTTCATTGGATTTTATAATAACAATAAGAAACATTACCATAGCCGCATCCCCCGTAGGCCTGATCATAAATGTTTGTAACACTCTGGCGAATTCATATGAATTAGCCCCCATGTAAATGTGTTCCTATGGGGCTGAGGGTGGGGTAGGTACCCCAGGAAGCTTTCATCAAGACACAGAATTAATGTGTGAATAAATCTACAAATAAAACGCCACAGCGGTGTTTTTGCAATGCAGATATTTGGAGCAGCCGGTCACGGTTTGATAAATCCGAGGCCTGTAGGGAGGATCCTCAAACAGCGCGGTCTTGTGGGCTTCTCTCTTCAGCTCAATGCAGATGTGGTGTTTAATTTCTTCTGGAGGTTTCTTTTGAGTGCCTGAGCTGCTCTCCTCAGGAATAGATTACCTGCCGTGTGAGGAGAGGGAGAGGTGCTGTTTAATCTTCGGCTAAAGGACAAGAAGCAGAAAATGGAGAACAGCAAGCGAGGCACGGGAAGCTCGATAAAACACGAAAACAAATGTTTCTGCAGGGTGAAGGCAGCCCTCCCTCAGTCACCGACATCTTCCGAGCAATTCGCCTTGTTTTGTCTTTATGCCGTCTCACGGAAAGGCAGTTATACACCATATGCATGGTGGTGTGATGTGAGAGGGTGTGTCTTGTGTGGTGACTCCATATAAACAACTCGGTTAAGCGTTCTGGTTCATTGTTTCGTCAGTTGAGTTAAATCCTTTTTCTTAATTGCATTATTCTCCGTATACACTCCTCTTTATTAGTATGTTTTATGTGCACAATAGACCGATTAGGTTCTCAATTAGTCTGAGAAACTGGACTGTAGCATGTCGTGTGCTACCCTGGGCTCAGGACAGTTATTTCACACCAAACA